>NW_020527741.1:0-27890 GCF_003368295.1 Carassius auratus
TACAAGTTTTTACCATTAATTAAGTTAAATTAACAGTTTGAGAATACAGATTTTTTTTTAAAGCTCAATTTTATGCTGGGTGATTTGATGCTAGTATAAAGCATTGATCACATGAAACAAATTGCATGATGATAATGTAAATGATCATCTGTTGTTTTATATTTTATTTGCTCAATGCTGTATAAATCCACCAAAAATTATAAGAGGAAAGCCTTGACATACAGCTGTCACAGACCGCCAACGGGAAACTGCGGTTGCATTGCATCACACACACACTGAAAATTTGAGTTTATTGGCATTTGCGTAAGAGATCTCTCACCCCATGCTGTGACTGCCAGGCCACTGCCATCGCTGCTCAGCCCAGCCAGTCTCACAGAGGAAGCACTAGACTATGCCACCATAGGTAATCCCTACCCATAATTCCCAGCACCTCAGGGTCAGCCCCTGCCAGCTTGCTGGCTCAGCATCGAGATGACAGTGGGAGGCGAACACAGGAGACTTTAGGAGCATCTTTCAAACATGACAGAAACATGCTCACATTGACATGATGAGAAATGGCACATTTTTGGTATTTGCTTAAATGTGTTGTTTACGCCACATGATCAATATATATAGCACATCATGTGTGACTTGAATAACTAATTATTCCTATAATTAGTGTTACTGAATAATTACCACAGAAAATGTGCATTTTTATCAGAATCAAGAGACAGTTTAGAGTTACAAATTACAGAGCAGATGTTAGGACTTCATTCACTTCCATTATATAAAAATGGTTTATATTCTTCAAAAATGAACACAGATAATGAAAGCTACATGGGTTTGAAGTGATTTTAGGGTGAATGTATAATTTTCATTTTTGCTTGAACTATTGCCTTATGTTATTAAATTAAGCATTTTGACATATAAGCTATGAAAAACATTTACCTTTTTGAAATCATTGGCAGGAGCAGCACTTTGGCTCCAGTAGGGAAATAATAAGATGAGGAAATCTGTCAGAAAGGATGACCAGAGAGTGAAATCCCATCTTGGTTGTTTTCCGCGTGCTATTTTTGATTTGTTTGTTTCACGGTGTTGAATCAATGGTCCTGTCAGGAGTGGTCAGGCCATATTGCTGTGGATAAACACATGAGAGCGAATACAAGGCCTGTGCCCACACACACGCAAACACAAACACACAAACAACTTGAAAGCAGAACGCTCTAAAAACACTTTGCTTCACACACTGGGCTCCGCAGCCGACAAGCTGTCAAAAGAATAATGATAATTTACGGACAGGAGAACAAAGCAAATAATCATCATCTTAAATGGAGCATGAGGAGTGCGTATGGTTGAGAGTAGCCCCCTCTTTCTGTCTACACACTCCCGCACACACAGCAACCTTGACATGCACACAATTAACAGATGTGAATACATGCATGCAGAAGAGATGCAACTGCAGAACTGCACAAAAGTTGTACATTATAATGCCACAACAACAAACAAATGCAAAACACTAATCACTTTAGACCAAAAGTTGGGTAGGATCTAGTTAGCTGGCTAGCTATGTAGCTGTAATAAATATGTATACAAAACAATAGATGAGATCATACAATTTAATTTACTCGCACTCGCATTGTAAGGACTTCAGAAAGGGTGTTACTTTTTTAACATTGTCCAAAAAATATGGCATTTATACCAAAGTAATGCAAAAATAAATAAATAAAACATAACATTAAATCATTAGAAAATGCACATTATTTGTATTATTATTTTTATTTTTTTGTAATTTTTTTGAGGAAAAAAGGTATTGTCTTAGCTTTATAAAATTACAGTTCAATGTGATTGCGTTGCTATGCAGGATCAGAAAGCTCTCTGATTTCAACAAAAAATATCTTAATTTGTGTTCTGAGAATGAACAAAGGTCTTATGGGACTGGAACGAGAACGAGGGTGAGTATTTTATTTACAGAATTTCACTTTTTGGGTGAACTATACATTTAAACGGCATGCTTTTTATGGATTTATTTTATTCATCTCTATATGAACTGTTTGATGAGTTAAAGTTTCAGTTGCATGGACTTTTAATGGGGAAAATCTCTCAGGTCTCACTAAAATCAATCAATTTGTTTTCAATGATTGCTGAAACATTAAAATTATTATTCAAATATTAGATTACATATTTTAGTTTGAGTAAAACTGTTACTTTAGGGAATATATGTTTATTAAGTAACACTGTTTTTATTTATTAATGAATTTAATTTTAGCATTGCAGAATTATGACAATCATAAGACACGTGGGTAAATGTATTATTTATTTTAAAAAATCTTCACAAAGTGCTAAAACACCACTGATTAAAAAATATCTAAACAAAAAAGTAATTTCTTCCATAAATCAATAAAAACCCATCAATCTAACAATCAAACTTGTCTGGATTCCAGTGTCTGCGATTCTAATCCTGTTCAATGTCAAGCGTCATATCCTCCGGAAAGCCTCGCATCCGCTTACAACACGCCAGCAGATCTCATTAGCATGCCAGACAACGAGACGAAGTGACAATAGATCACTTCTTCATTACAATGACTCTAATTAATGATGTTAAAAGCTTAAATTAAAAAAAAGGGAAAAGGAAAATATTTACCTTTTCACTGACTGCAGCTTACCCCACAATGCCTGCACAGAAGTTTAATAGTTTAAACTTTGATCTAATAGTTCAAATTAATTTCCAGTGTTCCTGTCTGAATGGTACAGTCTATGGGCAATACGTGAGCGCGATGAGTACAAGTGCACTAACAGGATTTGGGCGAGTGGAGACATGCTTTACACAGGCTTCACTCGGTTAAACTTTCAGTAAATCTCACTAGGTCCTTACATTGGCGTATTGTTTCCTGTATTGTGTCAAAATATGCTCGCAGTGGATTCAACATAAGAGGGCCAATCACATTTAGCTTCTTTGAAAGCTGTGCCTTTTTGAGCTCCGCAGAACACACGAGGAGGGGTGAAATTGTCTTTGCCGTGGCTAAGATGAAATTCATCGCAAGGCCATCAGCACTTAATACTCGTCTGCGACTTTTGGAACACAGGCTTTCTGGGAAATGATGAATCGGGCTGTTGTGTGCTTGTATAACCCCGCCGAATGCAAATGAGTGCTGAAGGAGCCGTAAGACAAAAGACACATTAACACAGAACTCCATCCCAATCCGACAAAGAGTTCTGGCTGGCACAATTCACACAATTCAAGTAAGATAAATCCGCAGCATTTTCTCTCTGCTCTTTAGAATTGTCTCTAGAATTCTGAAATGCACATTACTGCGACCTTCAAGCACCCTTCCGCCGAGCTCCTTATGGATCAGACTTCAATACCCTACAGAATGTAAAGTGAATCCAATGTTTTAGCAGTCTTAAAAGATGGTTTTAAGTACATCTTACATGGTATGAAGTCAGGTATATACATATACGTCATACTGTATCACAGCCTGATCTCATTTGTATTTGTATGAACTTCCACTTTGTATGTTTGGATATATACTCTGAAATATACTTGTGAAAGTATTTACACGTACAACTTTTGTCATATTTGTTTTGTGTATGTTTTTGTATAAAAAAAGATAAAATTTGACAACTTGAACTAAAATGTATGACATTAAAAATATGAATGCTAAATTTGGCAAGCTGCAATCAGTCACAAGACATATGAAAGCAAATGACATTTAGCGACAGATTTATTAAACGGCAAATTAGCGCGAGACCGCAATTCCAAGACATTGCAGATGGGCTTGGAAATTCCTGAGAGTGATTTACTGACAATGCGCAAATTAAAGAACACAAAAACAACATTTAATTTACATATAGACCAATGCAATATAGCAAGCGTAGTGCAAATTAGCGAAGTCGCAAATAAGCAGAGTCGATGCTCATCAGATGTGGGTGATCTACTTATGACACAAGGATAGAATAGTTTAAGACTATTATTTTTGGGGTGTTAAATAATGGCGCCAAAAAACAGTATTTTGACAAGCACAAATGTAAATCACGTTGCACAAATGCATATTCAATAAAAGTCAGGTGCCAAAATAAGAGTGTCTATGCCTTTTCAGTGCTAATTCTTCACTGCGTGTCTTAAGTAAATCCTGACAGTACTATTTTAACGCCTAAATACAGTTTGCGCTGGTGCAGGCACTATGGATGTGGGTGATTTTCTGCCCCCAATGCATTAAATTGCAGTTTTGGTCCTACCTAAGGCTATCATATGGCTTTAGAATTTAACACACAAATAAAATTGTCTATGTTTGTGATAGTTCAGTGGTGTTTCTTTATTCTATCCAATGACAAAAAAATAAGTATATATATACAATTTTGAAATGAGTTGAACACAACTGAAATCACACACAAAAAACTGAATGAATCACTTACAATACTTGACAATATAAATGTAATATTCCAAAACCTAAAAGGAATTCAGAACGATGTGTTTATCTCTAAATGTCTTAAATGTGAAATTATAATATTTTAAAGGCTGTCAATGTTACTAGTGTATGTTGCATTGTCTATGTAAATGTACAGTACACAAATAAGTATTTATACTAGAACTAACCTCTGTGTACATACAAATACTTGTGATAACTAATAAAATCAAAGTGCATGACAAGTGAAGAGCAGCTCTAATAACAGTTAATTCAGTCCATGGTTTCATCACATCCGTAAAGCATTACATGGCTCAGTGAGGCTAACAACTGATGAGCTAAACATGTCTCAAGAACGTGTCTTTGTCCTTTGTATCCTTTCATAATGTGACAGTGCAATTTGAAGCTATAACCTCATGTTAATGCACTGCCCTCAGCATTTGAGTTTTATCTATAACATGTTACAGTGCATTCAACTCCAAGACAAACTGGGACATCAATAAGAGCTTCTGCCAAGGGCACGAACTCATGTGCTGTCCAATCGATACACAGGGAGACTGTAAATACTATTAGAGACAGTTAGCTCTTTTAGTACAACTCATTACCCCAATGTGCTCGTGAAACCTTTGTAAAATTAAAGCAATTATGTTCAGGGATATAAAAAGGCACCATCGAGGAGGTTTGTGAATTCTTGTTTCGGAGTTGTTTTTCAGCCAATAAGAATGACCCTTTTGGCTTCAAATAATCAGACAGAGGGCAATAAATAAGCAAATTGTGATTTGCTTTTAAGATAATCATAATCTCTGGAATCCAATTCTGTATCCTATTTACTCCGAGTGTGGCTACTCAAAATTAAAATGAGTCTATCAGCCGGGAGTATCATAAATGGGTATTTATCAGGATTAGAGGATTTTGAAGCCCATCTGAACACGTTCTCTCTCTCTCCCTCTCGCTATGCTGCCCACCCCCTACTTTTCTTTTGGACGCCGTGCAATTACCATGCCAGAGTACCAAAAGTGACATGTTTGAAGAACAGATAAAAAGACATAAATTGGCTGGTAATGGCGATATTTCCTCAGCTTTAGAAAAACCCATTTATTCTCTCTCAACAAATCAAGGCACTGTCATTCCCCCACTCATCTCCGCAGCCAGAGGGGCCTGCCACAATTTCTTTGCTGTAAGTGAATGGCGGAATGCAGATTAGGCCCTGCGCTAACTAGCGCTCTCGGGGCTCACCGGTATCTGCTTCTTGTGCTTTCTCCATTTTTAAATCAGCTGTAATGGGGGCAGGACCTCTGGAGCACTAAAAAGAGGGAACTGACATACTGGACAAACTGTGAATTTTTCCCGAAGAGGTGGCGATATTGCACATCTGTCACTGCTGTGTAGACAATTACCAACGGCAGGACAAAAGAGAGAGAGACAGAGAGAGAGAGACAGGATAGGATAACTAAGCTAAACAAGAAGGGTTGGCTCTCAGAGCTGGAGGCCTTTGTCACTGAGTATTGAATCCTGCGTCCTTAATTGTTCATTCATTTATCCAGTATTGTTTATGTTGGCACAGTAATTAAAGGCAATCATGCCGTTTACCCCATACCTTTACTAATGAATAATCATGCGGTTTACCCCATGTACCTGTGCTAATGAATAAATGAAGCACTAGGAGATTCAGGATAACAAATGAAAGGCTTCATATATGTCCAATTTCACTATCAACAGCATTCTAAAATGGATGTTCTAAGCTTTTTCATTGATCATTCAGCTTTTAAAATATTGTCAGGGCCAAGAGAAAATATCAATTTCTTCCCAAGAGATATCCATCCAAAAAAATGACTCATTGAAATAAATAAATAAATATACTATTTTAGTCTTTTAGTTTAAATCAATGTATGAACTGCCATTCCTTTGTAATATTTCTAGCATTTGTTTAACAGCATTTTTTATGTATGTAATTTTCCAATGTAAATAAATCTTAAAAAATGTTTTGTGTTGTATAGTGTAATGGTGTAATTATTGCAGTGTAATAACAGAAGAATTAAAATAACTAATTATTAGATTAATAATTATATTTATGTATATTGCACACAAACAATCACTCTGGTTGACACTATCAAAATACCACAAAAAGCATAAACATTTTTTTTACAGGAACTATAGCCTATTATCAAAACATATATTTTACAAATATCACAACTGAAACAGCATGGATGTTCTTTTGACATCATACAGACACCTATATCCATGAACTTTTAGGTCAAAACATGTCTGTGACCTTACAAAGAGGTTTCATTATGTACTTCAATTCAAGCCATTGTGCTACTTTCCCATGCATTATAATTAACCCAAAAACTACAGTACGTTCATGTGATGCCAATGCTGATTAACAGAATGCACAGAAATCTGTGTTAAGGTGTAACGCTGATGTAAAGTGCTTTCGAGTGAAACCCAGGTTGAGGTGAGAGGCGAGGGAAATCTGCTATTCTATATGTCAGGTGTGTGGAGTCAATGAGGCTTGACTGTGCTGGGCACCAGCAGGACTTTTCATGGTCCAGTTGTTAGTTGCATATCAGTTACAGCAAATCAGTAAAATAAATGAGTTGTTAAAAGCTCAAGTTACGCCAGAATGCCAAACCTCCCCAGGCTAATTCTTACAGTTGTCCTTCTAACATCCTATGCATGTGCTTTTTGTTGCTGTAGGAACATTTTTTAAATATCACATTGTCAACACTACTTGGAGGCCGGCTCTCTGTTTTAATCTTATCATAACAGATGATCTGGCTGAATACCACACAACAGTTGGTACTTACTGTATCTTTTATTTTAAGTGTTCGTAAGAGCCATTTAATTTTGTTGAGTGCTCATAAACTATCAGATCAATACAGATTTTTTTTCTGATAATTTAATGCCACTTATCACTACTGCTAAATGAAGCCATTAGTGACCTACAGTCATTAATTTTGTAGTGTTTCATCTGTTGAAAGTTAGAATAAAGGTTGCGTGCACTGACCCCAGATTAACAAGGTATGGACATGTTGACATACTACATTAGAATCACACAGTAAAGATTTAATTTTAGTTGTAGTTTTAGACATTTTTGTACTATAACATATTTATTTCAGTTATTTGCCAAGGCAATATTTCTAATTTATTTATTTAATATTTTATTACATTTTAGCTACATAATGCATATGTAATTTCTCTACCAACCTCTCTCTATATATAGGTTATATAACTAATAAAATACTACAAAGAAAAAAATTGCATTTGCATCCGGAGTAATACTTAACAGGAGCATGGGTGTAAAAAAAAGAATAAATCAGCTTACATAAGTGGACACTGTCATGGTTTAAACACAGCTAATTAAAGTTTTTCCTGATCAGGCTCCATGAGTGACACTGTGATTAATAGCGGTAAATAATGGGAGATGAGGCCGTGATTCTCCCTCCGCACACCTGTGTGCTGGGTGCCATATTGCAAGACTGACTCTAGAAGCCTGACATCTGGTGCCTGGCTCCTCTCGCTCCTAATATTTAAAGATGAGGAGCTGAAGCCAAGTCACCCTTTCAGTATCACCCACAAATGTGTGTGCGCATCTGGTATGTCTACAGTATTCCTGCAGAAAATAAACAATGACATACATACATACTGTATGTTATTCTAGAATATAATTATGCATTAGGAAAAAAAATGGTCTGGCATATAAGGTCACAGCTATGAAACTATAAATGGCAAAACAGGTTGGCAAGAGAAAAGGAGACAGAACGGATAGTGAAGGGATAATCTCAAATGAAAGCTAAAGTACTGTAAGTCCTTTAATTCATCTAATGGTGTTCAGTACAGGCTGTGATCATGTTTCAATTTCGGATCAGATCGCCCAGATTGCATAACAGCATCCACTATGGCTTGTGAGGAATACAGGTCCTCTT
This sequence comes from Carassius auratus, assembly GCF_003368295.1. Taxonomy (NCBI): domain Eukaryota; kingdom Metazoa; phylum Chordata; class Actinopteri; order Cypriniformes; family Cyprinidae; genus Carassius; species Carassius auratus. Next base: position 8,309 of record NW_020527741.1, read on the forward strand.
TTATGGCATATATAAGAGGCTTATAGCATTAAAAAAAGAGGAACTGTTTTATTCCATTTTCATTTGCTTTTTAACTCATTCCACCAATTATTTAAAAGGACAGTTCACCCAAAAATTGTAATTCTGTCGTTTATTACTCACCCTCATGCTGTTCCATACCTGTAAGACCTTTGTTCATCTTCGGAACATTAAATTGATATATTTTTGATGAAACCTAAGTTCTTTCTGACCCTGCATAGACAGCAATGTAACATCTCTGTTATGTATGGTAACCCTCGTTCCCTGAAGGAGGGAACGGAGACACCACGTTGGTGACCGACAAATATGAGATATCGCTTCGATAAACCAATCTACTTTGAGTGTAAACTAAACGAGCCAATGCACATTAGCATGCAATTATTGCATCCAGTTGCCGCTGATCACTGCGTGAGTATAAGAAGGCTGCGGAAGCCCCATCCTTCCCGAAGGAGGTCTCGGGGGCAAATACACATATAGCATCCATTTAGGAGTACACATAGAAATTTGAGGAGATTAAAAGCCTCTTGGGAAGGCAGGAATCTGCCGGAGAAACACAGGCTCTAAAGCTATACCGTGGACTATACACATATGAGTACCGCTTAGGTCTCAATATGGAACCCAGCCTTCTATCGTTCTCACGGATTCATCATGAATGCCTGGCGCTGGACGTTCCGCCGCATCCAGCTGCTTAGGGTGATGGAGGATCTCAACAGGGTCTACAGTAGGAACACTCTGGAGCAGTTTAAGCAAGCCAACACTAACCGGGGCCTCTCAGTACCACTACCCAATTGAGGTCAGAACACAGGAGGATACCGGCTCTACACGAAGGCTATAGAACCTAGCTCTACAAATATCTTTCAGCGAGGTGCCACAAGCCAGTGCCCAGGAGGACGCAATACTTCTAGTTGAGTGAGCTCGCAACCTGAATGGGCAGGGCTCATCCTGAGCCTGATAAGCCAGGGTTATGGCATCCACAATCCAGTCGGCCATCCTCTGCTTAGAGACGGCACTCCCCTTCTACTGGCCTCCGTAAAAGACAAAGAGCTGGTCTGAAGTCCTGAAGCTTTGTTTAATGCTCGGACGGGACAAAGCAAAGCCAGGGCTCGGTCTGCCTCCTCCAGGGGCAGGGCTTGCAGGTTTACCACTTGGTGTTTGAAGGGTGTAGTGGGAACCTTGGGCACGTAGCCAGGCCGGGGCCTCAGGATTACCTGGGAGTCAGCTGGCCCGAACTCTAGGCATGAATCAACGACCGAAAATGCATGCAGGTCCCCTACCCTCTTAATGGAGGCCAGTGCAAGCAGGAGCAGAGTTTTCAATGAAAGAAACTTTAGCTCAACTGCATGCAAAGGCTCGAATGGGCCCTGCTGTAGTGATTTAAGCACTAGAGTCAGGTCCCAAGAGGGTATAGAGGGGGGCCAGGAAGGATTTAACCTCCTGGCCCCTCTAAGGAACCTGATGATAAGTTCATGCTTACCCAGAGACTTCCCATTCACGGGGTCATGGTATGCAGCAATAGCAGCAATCTGGACTTTGAGGATGGAAGGAGACAGCCTTTGCTCAAGCCCTTGCTGCAGAAAGGACAGCACGACCACAATTGGGCATCTTCGGGGATCTTCTCGGTGAGAAGAACACCACTTGATGAACAGGTTCCACTTCAAGGCGCAAGCGTGTCTCATAGATTGTGCTCTTGCCAAAGTGATGGTGTTCACTACCTCTTGGGGTAGGTCACCTAGAACTTCCATGTCCCGTCCAGGGACCAGGCATGGAGTTTCCAAAGGTCTGGATGCGGGTGCCAAATGTTGCCCCATCTCTGAGTCAGTAGATCCTTTCTCAGAGGAATTGACCAAGGAGGGGCTGTCGCGAGGAGCACTAGCTCGGGCAACCAGATCTGCGTGGGCCAATACGGCTCTACTAGCAAGACTTGCTCCTTGTCCTCCCGGACTTTGCACAGTGTCTGTGCGAGTAGGCTCACTGGGGGATATGCATACGTGCGTAGGTCCCGCGGCCAGCTGTGTGCCAGTGCGTCCATGCCGAGAGTTCCCTCGTTCAGGGAGTAGGACAACTGGCAGTGAGAGGTCTCTGGAGAAGCAAACAGGTCTACCTGAGCGGCTCCGAACCGCCTCCAAATCAGCTGGACCATCAGGGGATGGAGTCTCTGGGAACATTGCTCGAGACAGCTCGTCGGCTGTACGATTTAGCAGGCCTGGAATGTTTTCTGAAGACAAAGCTTTTACTGATTTGGAACAACATGTGGGTTTTTAAGTGATTGATACAAAATTTGCATTTTTGGGTGGATTAACCCTTTTAAACTTTGGCACCATGCCCTTTAGAAACATCTGAGTGTGGTGTTGAGTTTTGGGGATTTTGAATATGTGACATGCTTGTTTCAAAAGGTTAAGATATTTAGTGCTTTGGGTCTAGCAGAGGATCATCCAATACTGACCTGATGCTGAGGTTGCGTGACAGAAGAATGACAGGTAATCAGGACTTTCTCCAGCTCTGGAAAATGCAAAAGAACATCTAAATAATTAATTGAGTGTGACTGGGAAGAAGAATGTGATTCTTTTTGAGGCAGCACAGAGACTAAAGCCCAAAATGAATTATTGGCTAGTTTATATAGACAAAAAAGTGGTAGTGGTGGAGGAGTGATTCATTCATGAAGACCACAACAATATTTGTTATTATTCAAGGTGTCCCCTGTCAGAAGCATTAAAGTGTAACATCAGCCATAACATGTTTTTATTTTTATTTATTAACATCACATTTCCAATTTGTCCAGTGGGAAGAGTTCTTGTAATCTTCTGGCATCTTAAATGCTTTTCTTCTCCTTGAATCCCTCAGGGCAAAACTTTTCTTGTACTTCCTGTTGTGTCTTCTCCTTGTTTTTCAGGGCACTTCCTGCCTGCAGAGGAAGTTAATCAGCTCTTTAGCCTCTCAGCAGCCATTCTGTAGCTGCCCCTGAGCTCTGGAGAGGGGTCAGGCCATCCAGTCAAGACCCCCTTTGATAAAGCTTTGTATTCGGGGCGATTGGTGAAGATAACACAGCATGCTAGAACATACTGGTAGGCAAAGAATGTCCTTGTCTGGTCAATCTCAGAGGGCAATCGCCAGAACTCATGGGGTCCAATCTGATCTTGATCTTAGGGCTCACTATATGTCCAAAGCTTGGGGTGTACCATTTGTGGCATGCTCAAAAAATGCTCCTGTATCTGCACCAGCTGAGCAGCAATCAGAAATGGCCAAAGGTCACGAGGCCACCTATGTATGTGGTAATATCTAACAATCCACTATCATCATCTGGATTCCAACAATCCGTGCTACGGTATAAATGGATTAAGAAATCCAGATTTAGTTCAATAATGCACTACAATTTCACTTGCAGTTGAGAAAATTTTAACATTTTAACCTTAATGTTTTTTTTTGTTTTTTTTTTTTTTTTTTGCTAACGTACACCTAAACTTCTGTCAAGGAAAACCACTGTTTTAGGTAGCTTTGTTTTTATAAACAATTGTTAAAATTTTCAATCAGCAAGATTTTTTATCATCAATCCAATTACATCTATTCCAAAACATATGCTCTTTTAAAGATATGCTGAGGTATAAACAACAACCTCTTAGTTTAAAACAAATGCATCAAAAGTGAGATTTCAGCATCGATATTTCGTATGAAAAAGGGCATGTTTCTAAACAATGGCGACATTTATTTTGAATGGGGAAGATTGCTAATTTTCAAGACTGCCAGTAATAACAAACAAGTCAACCAAGACTGAAGCTCCCATCTTGTAAGCTGAGCGAGCGCTCAGATGAGAGGGTAGAAAGCAGCGGCGATAGGATTTGAAAGGCGTTACACTTGAGTGCCTCCATGATTTGCATTTAGTGACTGAGACACATAAATGGCGCTGGGCTGTACGTCCAATTGTTTGTGGTCAAGCGGCGCGGCGTCGGTAATTAGGATGCTTTCCAACACCTCAGGGTCAGACCAGACTTTCTGTGAGCTATCACAAACAATTCAGCACACAATTCAGATTTTAAACCCTCAAAATACTCATAATAAATACGGCGCTGATAAGGGAATGGTGTAATTTGAAAATATGCAGTATTTTATTGCAACGTAGCGAGCAAGGGATGGGGAGGAGTGAGGAACTCGCCAATGAGTAATTTTTCTTTTCTTTCTTTTTTTTTACAACATTATAAATTTGACGGGGGAGAATATGGAAGGGAAAATGCTTTTAGTGTGTGATTTATATGAGTGTGATGGGAGAATCATAGATCACCACAGCAAGTCGACAGGCGCTGATGGGCCATATGAAGAGCACTAATGCCGTCAGAACAAAATGTAACCAATCTTTGGACGCCCTCAACCATGCAATATGCCTAATAGAAACTCCAAAACTATCAGGCTGTCAGGGGCTTGCTGCGGAAAAGGGCCTGGCTCAGGAGATGTTAGATGGGAGACAAGTGGTATAAATTTACTTGTTGTGGACCCTCCACACACACACACACACACACACACACAGTTTGATACAGATGAAGGAAATCCTAAAAGGTGTAAAAGGTGCTTTTAGTACCAGGCAAAATACTAAATAAAACAACATACAATAAATGAGCAACAAAACAACATAAAATATGCACATAACTCTAAAACTACACTATGACATGGTCACTGTGACAGTGAGGCATAAAACAAGTTGAAGCCAGCAATCATGTGTTTATCTATATTTCTGTTCAAAAGTTTGTGGTATCAAGTATTAAATTGATCAAAAGTGACATTAAAGACATCTAAATTGTTACCAAAGGAGAACAAAAAAATCTGTTTCAGATTAATTCTTTTGAACTTTCTTTTCATCAAAACAATCCTGAAAAAAACTTTTGACATTTACAATATTTTTTTTCAGTATATTTTATTCAGTATCATTATCAAGGTGGCGTGTTTGTAAATACTGTTCATCTACATAAAAATTTATATTGTGTTTTATTAAAATACAATAGCATTCATTTTTTTCAGAAAACCTGTAAGTTCAGTATTACTAGTTAAAATAAATTTAATGAATTAATTACGTCATTGACAGTAATTAATATATACACACATTTAAAAAAAATGATTGGTTAAATATCAACAAATCCAGAGATTGGGTTGTTTTCAACCAACTGTTGGGCTAAATGTTTAACCCAACCGCTGGGTCAAAACAACATAATTGCTGGGTATGTCTATATTTAACCCATCGCTGGCTTGTATTTAACCCAGCATTTTTTTGAGAATACATACAATAGTGTCTGTTTCTGTTGTTAGTTTCTATGTTTCTGTTCTCTTTCCACTATAGCTCAAATTGACTAAACCTACGGACATGGCATCATGACAAACACACCAAAACACACCCCTCATCCCTTCACACACACACACACACACACACAAACAAGGTTAGGCCTTTAATCACCTCTGTGCGCTCTGACTCTAATGTCCTAATGGAGAGTCACAGCGCACCTCAATGTATTTATCATAAAAGCCAGTGCCAGTGTGAAAGCCTAAACAGTCTGACCTCTCTATCTCTCACCTATCCCCTCTCCCTCTATTCCTGCACTCCCCTGGTGAAAACATATAATTCTACTTCCATTAAACAGAATATGCAGCCCTTCATGTTGGGGAGCGATAGGGGCACGAGTTCAGTTCCTCCACATTCACTGCATAGGTGCATCTCAGGCGGTCCATTTTAAAGCAAGGAAGTGTAGACAACCCTGAAGGTAAGGTGACAAAACTCATGCTTATTATTATATTTATGTCGTTTTTTTTTTTTTTTATACATACATTTTTCTTTTTATTTAATTTAATAAAAAAAGGGGGGGGGGGGTTCATGAGCTAAATTAGTTGTCTATAATTGCCTGTATATTGGAATATGGATAGGAAAATGTTGTAATAAAAAAAATATGGTGCATATGGACTACAATCAAAAGAGATGGAACATAAAATGATTGGGAAAGAGAAGGGGGAGGGGTGGGATCAGGTTCATACCTGTGCTTTTCACATTAGCTATTTCAGATTAATATTTTCAGATGTTAATTTCTATACATACTAATACATACATTTATTTTTTCAATATTTCAAGTTGTATATATTTATTTTAGTTGATGTATCATGAATGAACATTAACAATGAAACAGAACATAGTGTATTTGTATACATTTGTATAAATAAACTAACTTTTATCTAACTGAATACATTCTGTAGAAAAAAAATAATAATAATAATTACCTAAAGTTAACAAATGTAACTTTTTTTTTTACCAAAAGTATCTATACAAATACTTTTCAACTACCTTTTATATAGTGACAAATATGTTAGAACATTATGAGGATAATATATATAAAGGGAAAAAAATTGCTTTATATTATAGATAGATAAATATATGTATTTGTTACATGCATTTGAACTCTAATTTAATAATATATCCATCTATGAAATGTAAACTGTAAAAAACAACAACACTAAGTACTTTTTAGCACTTTGACCATCTGCAAGTGAACAATTCAAATTTGAACACAGAGAGAGTCTATATTACCCATGAATCACATACTCTAACAATTAGGCCAGGTTGTGTAGACACTGAATAAACAGTGCATTTATTGAAATCTACCAATAAGGAAAAGACATGCATCGGCCCATATGCAAACACATCTGGCTCCTGGTAGCCTTTTCTCTCTGCATTTCTTCCAGTTTGTTAACCTTCGTGCTGCAAGCTAGAGCATCTGAACGGGGCAGAGACACCTCACATGAGATATCTGCTACTGAAAAAAAAGTCTGCATAGCCCGAGAGCCTGGCGTCTGATGCAGTGGTGACAGCTATATGTGTCAACAGCGATCAAGAGTGAAGCGTAGACAACAGGTACTCTCTTTCTCTGTTTCTCTCTCTCTTGTCAGTCAGTGGATCAGCAGCAGCGGCTAGCACGTACCTCCCGGCCTGCACCGGCCTGAAGGCAGCCTGCCGCCACCAGGCCGCCCGAAATGGGCAGATGTGACTATGGTTCCTGGCATTTGGCAAGACCGCTCAGTGTCAAGCAGACGGGGATGGGGCCGGACAGAGCATCAGCTGTAGTGCCAGCGCAGGGGGCCCTGGCAGTGTCATATGTAACATAAAGGGGGGCCGAGAACCCTATCTCTCTTTGCCTCCTTCCTCGACTCTCCCTCTGCAATCACAAGCCAGCAGCACCCACTGTCACAAGCCATCACCGCCCCACAGGGAAAACTGCAAGTGCACAGCACAGAGTCAGGAGAGGAGAGGATCGGGAGCTCGCGCTAGTAAGCTAAGTGGCCGCAAAAGGCGCCGTCACATGCGATATTACATGCGTCCTCTTGAGGTTTTTTTTTTCGCCTGCAATTTTCAACATTGCCTAGTCGAAAACAGTAGAGCTTGCCAAAGCCAGATAAACAAACAAACTTGCGCGGGAAGACAAAACAGCATTTAGAAGAAAAGAAAAGGGCAAGAGGATGATAACCCGTGGCCAGATCGGCACAAGGGGAAATTGCTGAAGACATCTGCAAGATGTAAGTCTTGGCCTCAGCTTGAGAGGACAAATAGAAAATAAAACTGTGCTGAAGCGATGGCAAAACGTTGCAGAAACTGAAAAGTAATGCTGTGTGTGTGGTGCACGACGGAACAACACAGTGATACAGTGTGTGAAAAAGCTGTCATGTGACAGTGAGCAGTCTGTGTCAGGAGCGTGACGTTTCGCGGTGTGACAGTTGTCTAGTTTCATCGGTGTGGCTGGTGGGAGAGGGGTGGCCCTGCAGACACGCTCAGACTAACAGAGCAAAGTTTCTTTCTTTCGCCTGTTGTCTGAGTTTCAGTGCATTAATCTTCATTAGGCTGCGACTGGCACCGCACTGAAAGCATCGAGCCCTCGATTGTGCTACTCAAGCCCTTGTTGTGTGTAACACAACAAATGTCACCACGAATGAACCATTAGCTCACACCAGCTGCCAGTCATCACCTCAAAAATGACAACAGTCCCATACACTACAAATTTATATTTTGATTGATTATAGCCTGACATTCATTTGCCTTTGGGGTCTAACTGATTCCTACTCCATAAAAGTTTTTTTTTTTTTTTTTTTTGAAGTTGTAAATAAAGCAAAGATTATTGGAGTATGTGTTACAAGGAAATACTTTTTCAATTTTTCAAAATGTCATGTTTAATTCACTGTTACTTGCTGTTTCTTTGTATTACTTGTGCAATTTACTAGCAATTTCAGAGTGAAAATGTGTTTTACACCAATTTATTTTTTAAATATCTGATTGCTGATATAATAATGTCAAACATTTTTGTTTTAAAAATGGTGTAAATACTGTCCCTATTCCTTGATGTAAGAAATACACCTGTATCTTAAGTTTGTATTCAACCTAAGGCTACATAAAATATAAAAAAACTTATTAAACTTATTAAAACCAAGTTAGTGCATTTTCATTATTTTATTTATTTTATTTCATGACATCATTTTCTAGTATGAAATTATCTGTCATCAACCAAATTTGTCAAACACCTCTTTTCGTTTGTTGTGTCAAACAAATGAAAGAAACCCTTATCAACAGATGATAAAGCAGTGATTGTAAAGGGTGAGCTATATCAAGTTGCTCTTGAAGATAAATAACAGCTGAATAATTTGCTATGTTGGGCCAGAGTGATAAAAGGCAGTGATTTGTATCCACTGATGAACATCAGGAAAGACTACAGAGTTGTAAATGAAACAATCCCTCAATGACCAGCACTTGTCTTACCTTTATATGAGCATAAGTCATGCAGCCAAAGGAATTCGACTCTTCACACAGGTTTGGAGTCAGTCTGGTTTACCTCATTGTAGTAAAGCATATCAATCATATAGGTGGTCCTATATGAGTGCAAAATAGAAAGTTAAATGTGTCTGAATCAAAGTAAAATTATTTTTGTTTATTTATTTTAAGAAAGTATTTGATTGGATGAATCAATCTAACTGGTCACTTTACCTGAGTTGAGGTCAGTTCCCACTGTAATTGCACCCCAAAGCCAGTTATTTCCCAGACATTTGAGCACCATCAGCATTTTGCCCCAGTGCGGATTTCATTGAGGACAGTATATTTCATGATTGACAGTCACACAATTCAGTTCAAACACTGCTGAGCCAGGACAGGATCAACAAGGGTGACCAACCCTACAGAAAAAAACAGTGCAGACTATGATGCTGATGGAGATGAAGGGAGCGAGGGATGAGAGGCAGAAAAGTAGAAGAGGAAAGAGGTTTTACCTGCTGGCAGTTTTTAATGAGCACTTCACTTCTCATGGCCAACCTACCACGCTCACACATACATACAACAACACATGCCTAATTCATTTAGCAAACCATCTAGAATAATGCAATATATCCTATTGTGCCACATTAAAAACTGATTCAAAATCAAATGGATTCAAGTTAAAGGACATATTTCAGAATTAACTGACGAATTTCAGACATGATGCACTTAATTTATTTTTCTTATGATCTCTAACACTTTTACTTACAGTTTGTCTCCTGCTTTTCTGCTTTTTGAGTTTCAGAAGAAAGAAAAAGAAAAGATCACCCAATAAAGTCAGTGTCTCATGATCCTCAAACTCATATTTCGGTAATACTCTTGAAAATGAATACTCAAGTCAGCAGATTTCATCTGGAACTTTCAAACCATTTTATCTCTCTTCTGGGTTCTCACTGTTTGCTCTGCATTAACAATAAAGTCAAAACTAAGCCCAAGCAACTCAAAACTCATCTGTGTTTAATACAGTACAATGAACTTTCACTATATCTCCACTTTTGTCTAATGTCAGTATTATCTTCAAGGAAATAGTGTTATTAAAACTTGCGGCTGACTCTTTTAACTAGACACCTAATTCTATCTCCTTCTCAAATGTGGGAATCTATTTTCAAGATTCATTTGTCTTTCTTTTGCTCTATTAATGATGGTGTCGGTGCATATCAAAATTCCATAATGAAGATTCACAGCATTTTCTCTCTTATACTAATACCTTATCAAAGTTGAATCTCTTTCTGGAAAATCAATTCTCTTTCATATCATTAAGTTCTTCTCTGGCATGATTACATGCCTGCTGCTACTGCTTAGCAAAAGGCAGTGGGATAAAAAAAAAAAAAACACAAAGCATGATAATCCATGTATTCAATGGGATACTGCTTCATAGTCTGGGAAATATCTGATATCAATATTTGCCATCATGGTATCCATTGCCTTGATGGTGCAACACATTAAGCAAAAAAAGGCAAAAAGGGAGAGGGTGAAATGAAAACAGAGGCTCTGATTAAACTTTATATTTAAGCATTCTGGGCATCATCCACTTGAAAATGAACATATCATCTGAGGAGAGGAGAGACAACTAAGCGCCTAATTCAATTAATGTGCAAAAAAGGGTCCAAAATTGACTCAGGAGGCAATCGTTTCAGGTAAAAATCAAATGAAAAAATCTATGAAAAAAATTGAATGGAACAGCGCATCCAAAAATTTTACTTTAGATGGTTTTGTTTTTCATCCTCTGTAGTGAATGGGTGCAGTCAGAAAGATAGTTCATCGTCTAATTAAAACATAATAATTCACACATAATCCACACAAAACTCCAGTCCATCAATTAATGTCTTGTAAAGCAAATATCAGCATGTTTTCTAAGATACAAATGTATCATTTTTACATTTTTACCTTCAAACCATTGCTTCTTCTAAAATGAGCATTGCTTTCTCCAGTAAAAAAAAAAAAAAAAGTCATCTCATCTAAATCAGGTGAGAAATATGCAGAGATCAACCTTTTTATGAAACAGTGAAAAAGTGAAAACAGTCCAAAATTTCAAAACAACAGTTCTAAATCTATGTGATGTGAATACATTTTTGGAATTTCTTTTATTATTTTTGGGTGAACTATTCCTATAAATCAAATTATACAATTATAAAATTAGCCATTAACATCAATTTTACATGAATTGTCATAACTATAGTCTGACCATCACTGAAATGTTGACTTATTAGTTAATCAAGAACTAAAAATTAAATATAATCTACAATATTTCATTTTCTCAATTCAACCAATATTAGTACTGTAGGTGTTGCAAAAAGTTCACTTCGGATCCATCTTTGTGCTAAAAACAGCACAAGGGTAACGTTGAGAATAATTATCAATGTTAATGATGCCCAGCAATAATAATGAGACTCTTGAGCAAGTAAGTAAAAAAAAAAAAGAATAATTCCAAGGGGTGACAAAAAGCGGGTGGATAAGAGAAAGGGAGAGAGAGAGCGAGGAGAGAGAAGCACAGAGACAGAAAGAGCAAGGGGAATAAATGGATAATAAAGGGAGAATGCGGAGGGAGAAGTGCATCTGACTGGAAGGAGGGTGGTGATGTATGCGTGGCTGTCAGCGGGGGGAAGATGCAGTGCGCTCTTCCTCAGGGAGGCTATCTCCCTCCCACCGTGTGCCGAATGTACACACACCAGTAATGAAGTGGTCCACTGGCAGACAGCACAAACACGCACATGCACACAAACTCTTATCATCTTGGCCTCCCACAACCTCCTGCTAGGTCCAAATTACACACCGGCACCCAGACGGCATTCGTATTTAATCATACTGTAACCTAATTGCACAAGAGACCGACTCTATAGTAATTTGTTATTGTTGTTATGTGCCATTCTGCACTGAGTGATTTAAGTGCGTCAAACCCACAACTTATTGAAATCAGCGTCAAGCATCGGGAGGCAACTCGATGTGGAGATAAAGAGCGTGTGAGCCCTGTGAGAACGGGAGAGGAGGCGAATGTGTGTAATCCACGAGCGAGAGTGTGGAAAGGCAAATGATTCATGGAATAAGCATTAAAAAAGTGAGAAAAAATGAGGGAGGAAGAGAAATCGATGTAAATGGGTCCCTGAGGACCGTGGGTTATAAGGATTACTTCTGTGAATATACCAATCTATACAACAGGCCAATGAAAACTTGTCAGATGTAGTGTTTGGGATTGTGCAAGTGTTTCTCACATTGTGTAATGTGCGTATGCGCCCCTGGCCTGCAGACTGTTGAAGTGTGCAGACACGCAAGTGTGTTGTATTGATTTGCATACTGTATTCTGATAATGTGTATATATGTGCGTTGTATCTGTCTCTTCCAAATTTTTGCCAGACAATGTACAGTATGACTCAGTGGAAATCTTATGAGTTTGTATGGCTTTTATTCCCTGCAATTTATACAGTAGCATTAAGGTCCTCCATTCTAATGTTGAAATGTTATGTATGATTTTTTTTTTTTTTTTCAAGAAATTAAAACTTTTGTGGAGCAAGGATGCATTAAATTAATTTAACAGTTGAAGAAGGTGAATTTTTTTACAGCGAAATGGGAAACTTTTTTATCATTAGGAATGTAAAATTATTATTATATATATATATATATATATATATATATATATATATATATATATATATATATATATATATATATATATATACATAAATATAAACAGGTGCATCAAAAAAAAAGAATATCCATCACATGTAAAGTATTTTTTTTTAGTTTTCATTTTGATGATTAGAGCTTACAGCTCATGAAAGTCATAAATCCAGTATCTCAAAATATTAAAATATTAGTCATTTGAGTTTCACTAAATGACCATCCCACAATAATGGGGAAGGCTTCTGACTTCTGAACGATCATTGACACTGTCCACGATGAGGGTTAATCACAGGTCATTGCAAATGGCTGTTCAGAGAGTGCTGTATCAAAGCATATTAAATCCAAAGTTGACTGGATGGAAGAAACTGGGTAGGGAAACATGCACAAGCAACAGGGATGACCGCAAACTTGAGAATACTGTCAAAAAAATGATTCAAACACTTTGGACTGAAGCTGGAATTAGTGCATCAAGAGTCACATTGCTCAGACATCTTCAGGAAAGAGGCTATCAACCAGAAACAATGACAAACAGAAACAATGTCAGAAGCATCTTACCTGCAGTAAGGATAAAAATAACTGGACTGTTCCTCAGTGGTCTAAAGTCCTCTTTTCTGATAAAAGTAAATTTTGCATTTCGTTTGGAAATCAAGGTCTGGAGACTGGGGGAAGACTGGAGATGCACAGAACCCAAGCTCCTTGAAGTCCAGAGTGAAATTTCCAAAGTAAGTGATGATTTGGGGTCCCATGACGTCTGCTGGTGTTGGTCCATTGTGTTTTATCAAGTTCAAAGTCAATGCAACCGTCTACCAGGATTTTGGAGCACTTTATGTTTCCATCTGCTGACAAGCTTTATGGAGATGCAGATTTCCTTTACTAGCAGGACTTTAGCACCTGCCTACAGTGCCAAAACCACTTCCAAGTGGTTTGCTGACCATGATATTACTGTGCTTGATTGGCCAGCCAACACGCCTGACCTGAACCCCATATGGAATAATCAAGAACAGGGATAGGCAATGTCGGTCCTGGAGTGCCAATGTCCTGCAGAGTTTAGTTCCAGGACAGAAGTTGCCTATCCCTGATCTAATATATATATATATATATATATATATATATTATATATATATATATATATATATATATATATATATATATATATATAAGTATCACTTTTTAAAATAAGTTACAAAAATATGATATTTTAACAATATTATTTTATTTTTTGTAGATGCACCTGTACTGTACTTGCACCTGCATATACAGTAGGCTACTGTTCAAAAGTGTGGGATCAGTAAGACTTGTCATTTTTTTTAAAGAAGTCTCTTATGCTCATCAAGGCTGCATTTATTTGATCAAATATACATAGAAACGCATTACAACACAAAATAATTGTTTCTATTTTAATATACAGTACTTTAAAATATAATTTATTTCTGTGATGTCAAACTGAATTTCCATCAGCCATTACTCCAGTCTTAAGTGTCACATAATCATTCAGAAATCATTATAGTATGCTGATTTATTATTAAAATATTGGCTACAGGTGTGCTGCCAATTTTTTTGGAAACTGTGATATTTTTTTCAGGATTCTTTGATGAATAAATAGTTTAAAAGAACAGAATTTCTTCCAAATATAAATCTTTTCTAACAATATATGAATAAAAAGTTTACATTTCTTTCAAAAAAAAGAAAGAATAAAAATTTACTGACCGAAAACTTTTAAAAGGTAGTGAATATTAATATTGCTATTTTAAATAAATGCTGTTCTTTTTAACCTTTAATTAATCAAAGAATCTTGAAAAAAGTATCACAGGTTCCAAAAAAATATTAAGCTTATTTTTAAACTGTAATATTTCCAAATATTGCTGTTCTTATTGTACTTTAAATTAAATCAGGCTTAGTAAGCATAAGAAAATTCTTAAAGTCACCTAAAGTTTTTAGAAAATATGCACATTTAAAAATATAAGAATTTCCCCATTCAGAAATATCACCTTCTAATAACAAGGCAGTAAATTATCATAAAACAAAAGAGACAAGCCATTCTATAGGTCACACCCAAACAAGTTGCTGAACAATTCATACAATGTTTAACAGTCGGATATACTCACTGCTAATCACTGTATGTGGAGTATGTGTGTCCATGGAGTATACGGACACATGTCTATGTTAGTGTTCACGTCTGGTTCAGTTTGGACTGGCTATAAACATGTGTATGTGTGCATGTGTGGACTTTAATCTGGCTGCTATCTCAGTGGCAGGTTGAAAATGGGTCTACGGCGTACCACTGGAGCTCTGTAATCCATTCTCAACAGTGAAGCATGGAGGCAGAGAAGCCTGCACCCATTGTCATGCTGAGTTACATGGACTCATGATCACATTATCTGGCCCTGGACCCCACTGATTCATTCAGTTTACAGTATTCTCTGTTCACAGCCAACTTATTTCCTTTAGCCCGGCCTGCCGACAACCTCCTCTACGCCGTATTAATCTTATTTATGGACTTATCGTAGCACAAATATCACAATACTACTCTGCGCTGGGCTCTCTCCCCTCGCACTGCTCGAAAATAAACATGAGGTTGATGGAAGCTGAGGCTATTCTTGAAAATAAAATTGGTTGTTTACTACCTGTGGGTTTAAGAAAGTAGTCTTTTGAGAAGTGGGAGTAACAGAGTGGAAAAGATGTGTGTGTTGCTGACTGAAGCTGTGCAAGCTGCATGCTATAAATACACAGTAGAGGCTTAATAATGTGTAGATTTACAATTCATGTGAAAATTGTTTTGCATTATTGAATTATTTTTTTAAATCTGTAATTTTATTACAGATTTAAACGTTATTATTTATTACGTTTGTTTATCTCAACCGGTAAAATAATAGCAACAGTGGCTTAACCAGTGGTGTGAATTTGGGCGGAGCTATATGTTTGACTGACCAATGGCAGTGTGTTCGTGAAACCAATTTGAAGCAATTACTGTGTCCCAAATGACGCACTATACACTTATACATTATGTACTTATACACTATGTACTCAACCATGTAGCCGATGAATTTTACAAGGTTATTTTTGATTAATAATCATAGTCTGATAGCCCCGCCCCCCTTTGCAACGTAATTAAAGCTGTGACAGTTGAGTGCATGAAGTGTCCAACATTACATACTTAATTTTTTTGCTTATTTAATTTAATCATCCAGGTATTTAAAGTGCACTTTACTTTTTTTTATTTTTAGTGTGAACGCCACTACACATGCTATTTTTACAACTAAACCGTCATAGAATAGTGCATAAATATGCAATTTGGGATGCACCTAATAATATTTTTTTTTTCCAGTAATTATGTTTGGTTACACTGGAGGAATATGCATTTCTTCAACTTTAAGAGTTTTTTTTTTTTTAATTTACACTTATTTTTTATATTAAATTACAGAAAATTAGGAGGAAACTATTATTTAAAAGTAATTGAAACCCATATTCACAGTGGGATTACGGCCAATCACATCATTGTAACATTACAGGTCAGCTGGGTGGCACAGAGCGTCTGATCATCCTCACTCTGCGAACCCGAGAGCTTGGGTTTATGATGCGTATGATTATTGGAATGTCATTATGATACTGTATACAGAATTATGACACAGCCTCAGGGACCGATTACAGGAAAAGATTCATTTCGAAGCTTGGAATTTCCTCAACCTTCAGAGAGAGAGCGAGAGCGTGCAAAGAGTGAGATCGGAGAGAAAGAAAAAGGGCTGAAGAGTGATTAGATTTATTCCCTTATATGCCTTCATCAGTGAGATATTTCCTTTACTTACTGCCAGTTGAATAAAGCATGCAGTATGAGACAGCGTGATGCACGAAAGCAGCACATATGTCTTCATTTCTGAGGCTTTATTTCCTCTCTCTGTCCTGACGGTTTTCAAAGCTGTGGACTATATTGATTTGGCTTCCCTTTCCCCTGGTAAAGACAGAATAGTGAATGAATGTGCATTAGGAGGGTGAGGGAGGTGGAAGGATTAGGATGATTTCATTAGTCCTCCGTGGTGGATTGGGTCGTGAATCCTGGGCTTAGGCTGACAGAAACACTTCCCTTTTTTAATTTCTCAGGCGGATCACGACGTACCGCACGCTTCTGTATGACAGGATGAGCTGCTGAGTTGATCTGGGAGAAGGAAACCGGCACTGTGCGTTTTACACCAGAACTATCCTGTTTTTTTAAAGCATAAGTACATATGGTTAGTACATTTATAAAAATTCTTATAATTGATTATTAAATGAAATAAAATAATCAGTATACAAGCCTAAAGCTTAAAAAAAATGCATTTTTAGAACATAAAATTTCCATTTTGATTAAATAAGATTCACAGGACTATGATATCATGGCATAAAAAGGATAAAAAAGCTATAAGTGATGAATCTTTAACATGTCACTCTTAGGTGATTTTAGAGCCGCGTGATGGCAGGGTAACATGGTGTACTTCAGCAAAACGACACCTGTATTTACTGCCTTTCCCGCTCTCCCTTGTGATCCACATGCCTCGCATTCATCATCGGACGATCAATTGTCCAAACTCCAGTTAATATTTTTTCATGGATAAATCATTTATATGCTTTTACGAGTGACCGCCTGATGATTTTTAGCATCGGATCAGCCCAGAAAGCTTGTCAAATGTGAATAAAAGACTAGATGCATATTTACATGGTTATAAATACAAAGTAAGATTATTGCATTTTTTTAAATGTAAAGGAAAAATTAGAAAGACATATTAATTATCAAACATTTACATTTTAAATTACTTCGTTTGAGGAAAAAAAATAAAACGCATATTGAACTACAACATAATTCAGAGCTCTTTTAAAGGAAATGCTTTATGTATGCATAGCATATTAATGACTGTGTGTGTGAACCTTTGATTGTGGTATGTGTGTGTGTGTCGGTGAAAGCAGTCTGATCTGTGTGTATCGTCTGAATGTCAGCTGTATGATATGCTGTGAGTGGCCTCTGCTGGCTAACTGAGGGCAACATGAGTCACAGAGCAGCAACCCTGCAATCATACATACACACACACACTCTGTTTTCATTCACTGTAGCAAGACATTGTTGTATTTGACTTCACTGAAACAAAAGACTGCTAATATGAGGGGCAGGAGGCTGGGAGGTTGAGTGGGTACAATGTAATATCTAACATCCACCCCGAATTGCCCCTGGCTGTCACATGCTATTACACACGCTCAAACCAATCCACATTTCTGTACATGCCCCTCCATAGAATTAGTAAAGAGTAATGCACACCACAGCTAGATTTGTACAAGTGCTGCTGTTGTTTAAAGTGATCTGAAGTTCGGCTTCCACAAGACAACAAGAGTTGCGTGGTCTACGTGGATTTCATAAGAGCAGCTCGTTTTGAACGGCGACATGAATATACTGGATAGATATATTGATGTGAACGAATGGCGGCATAAACACAGAGGGGGTCCTCAGGGGAGCTTTTTGGCAGAAATAATCAATAGCGCAGCGCAGTAGGAAGATTTATCAGAGGCTCAGTTTTGACTCTTTCCATGTATTTTGCGAGGCATTACAAAAATGTACCGCTTTCAGTGTTTTAATAGGGACTGGTTCATTGCCGCAGAGGACTTTGAACAATCGCAATCATCTCAATGTCAAAGTGAGAAGCTAGTCCTCAATAACAAAAGGCAAAGCGTCTCCCAAACTGAATGTGTCGAAATATTTATCGAGAATACATTTTTATTTTTATTTTTTAATTTATTTAAGTAATATTTAACTTCAGAGTTAAATCACTCACCTCCATGACAACAAAAACTATATAATATAATATAATCTAAAAAAATGTGATAATTGTTTAGTATTAAAAAAATTTGAACAGTATACTTAATAAATTTAAATCTAATAATAAATGCAATCTGGTTGGGGGAAAATACATATTTTTTTTGCAATTTTTTATGTGATTCTTAATAAATATATACATATATATATATATTACAAAAAAAAACGATCCTATAGTCTTTAATTCTCTTGTTCCACTTAAAACAAATCAAAAGAATTGTCCCTATTTTCCTGTAAAATATATGAAAAATGCATGGTAATAAAATAAGTTGTCAAACAATTTATAATTATTACTATTAACAGTCAGCAAAAGTTCAGTTGATGAGAAACTAAAAAGAATCATACTCATTCAGTCTTCTGTTTAAGTAATAATAATAATAATAATAAATTAATAATAATAGCAGTTCTAACTAGATTTACTAAAGGTTTTTTTTTTTTTTTTTTTTTTTAACAATCAGGTATATTCGCCATATATATAAATATTGAAAAGTAGACCCAAGTGCTGAGGTGACAATGTAATGACCTCATATGTATGCAGTCATGTGACAAAAACAGACATCCATGTCAGTATGCGTCGGAGGGTAGGGGATTTCCAGTGTCATTTGGAAAGTAAAGCTTTGATGCTGTTTATAAATGTAGGGAGGATGAGTCAGAAAACCACTGCTATGCTGTCTGTGAAGGTTACGGCTCCAGCTCGTCAGACAGGAAGACATCAGTAACATGTCTCATCCATTAACTAAACACAAGCAGATTGCAGCTAAGCCATCACTGAATATCTCTCAAAGTCTCTCAGTGAGACAGACATTACAGCATGTGTCTAATAAGTGCAAGTGTTTACACAGACGCACATCAAATATGATATGACTGAAGCCAACCAAAATAATAATTTCCCACTAACAGAACATTAGGTGAATTAGTGTAATGCTTGTAGTAGTTTTAATTGTAATTGAGCACAATTAAAATTTTGAGGTGGCTATAGGTTTTTTTTATTATTAAAATTATCCAATGAAATAGATTTTTTTATGTCAAACTATTAAATAGTATCTAAGGTAAAATTGCTGCAAAAATGTATTTTTAAATACTTTAGTGATTTATGTTATTAATGCTATTTTAGTTCATAGTAAAATGCATGAAGACATAAAGATGATCAAAAACAATTCCATTCAAGAGTTTCTTAAAAATAAAAAATAAGTCCCTTAAAAAATGCATTTTGTTCATTTTGGGACCTGTAGTGAAGGACCTTTCACTTGCTGGCAAAGATCAGTCACTATATTCAGTATGATGAGGCTTCAGTAATG
>NW_020527742.1:0-48900 GCF_003368295.1 Carassius auratus
ACTCTCCCTCTGCAACCACAAGCCAGCAGCACCCACTGTCACAAGCCATCACCGCCCCACAGGGAAAACTGCAAGTGCACAGCACAGAGTCAGGAGAGGAGAGGATCGGGAGCTCGCGCTAGTAAGCTAAGTGGCCGCAAAAGGCGCCGTCACATGCGATATTACATGCGTCCTCTTGAGGTTTTTTTTCGCCTGCAATTTTCAACATTGCCTAGTCGAAAACAGTAGAGCTTGCCAAAGTCAGATAAACAAACAAACTTGCGCGGGAAGACAAAACAGCATTTAGAAGAAAAGAAAAGGGCAAGAGGATGATAACCCGTGGCCAGATCGGCACAAGGGGAAATTGCTGAAGACATCTGCAAGATGTAAGTCTTGGCCTCAGCTTGAGAGGACAAATAGAAAATAAAACTGTGCTGAAGCGATGGCAAAACGTTGCAGAAACTGAAAAGTAATGCTGTGTGTGTGGTGCACGACGGAACAACACAGTGATACAGTGTGTGAAAAAGCTGTCATGTGACAGTGAGCAGTCTGTGTCAGGAGCGTGACGTTTCGCGGTGTGACAGTTGTCTAGTTTCATCGGTGTGGCTGGTGGGAGAGGGGTGGCCCTGCAGACACGCTCAGACTAACAGAGCAAAGTTTCTTTCTTTCGCCTGTTGTCTGAGTTTCAGTGCATTAATCTTCATTAGGCTGCGACTGGCACCGCACTGAAAGCATCGAGCCCTCGATTGTGCTACTCAAGCCCTTGTTGTGTGTAACACAACAAATGTCACCACGAATGAACCATTAGCTCACACCAGCTGCCAGTCATCACCTCAAAAATGACAACAGTCCCATACACTACAAATTTATATTTTGATTGATTATAGCCTGACATTAATTGGCCTTTGGGGTCTAACTGATTCCTACACCATAAAAGAGTTTTTTTTTTTTTTTTTGAAGTTGTAAATAAAGCAAAGATTATTGGAGTATGTGTTACAAGGAAATACTTTTTCAATTTTTCAAAATGTCATGTTTAATTCACTGTTACTTGCTGTTTCTTTGTATTACTTGTGCAATTTACTAGCAATTTCAGAGTGAAAATGTGTTTTACACCAATTTATTTTTAAATATCTGATTGCTGATATAATAATGTCAAACATTTTTGTTTTAAAAATGGTGTAAATACTGTCCCTATTCCTTGATGTAAGAAATACACCTGTATCTTAAGTTTGTATTCAACCTAAGGCAACATAAAACATAAAAAAAACTTATTAAACTTATTAAAACCAAGTTAGTGCATTTTCATTATTTTATTTATTTTATTTCATGACATCATTTTCTAGTATGAAATTATCTGTCATCAACCAAATTTGTCAAACACCTCTTTCCGTTGTTGTGTCAAACAAATGAAAGAAACCCTTATCAACAGATGATAAAGCAGTGATTGTAAAGGGTGAGCTATATCAAGTTGCTCTTGAAGATAAATAACAGCTGAATAATTTGCTATGTTGGGCCAGAGTGATAAAAGGCAGTGATTTGTATCCACTGATGAACATCAGGAAAGACTACAGAGTTGTAAATGAAACAATCCCTCAATGACCAGCACTTGTCTTACCTTTATATGAGCATAAGTCATGCAGCCAAAGGAATTCGACTCTTCACACAGGTTTGGAGTCAGTCTGGTTTACCTCATTGTAGTAAAGCAAATCAATCATATAGGTGGTCCTATATGAGTGCAAAATAGAAAGTTAAATGTGTCTGAATCAAAGTAAAATTATTTTTGTTTATTTATTTTAAGAAAGTATTTGATTGGATGAATCAATCTAACTGGTCACTTTACCTGAGTTGAGGTCAGTTCCCACTGTAATTGCACCCCAAAGCCAGTTATTTCCCAGACATTTGAGCACCATCAGCATTTTGCCCCAGTGCGGATTTCATTGAGGACAGTATATTTCATGATTGACAGTCACACAATTCAGTTCAAACACTGCTGAGCCAGGACAGGATCAACAAGGGTGACCAACCCTACAGAGAAAAACAGTGCAGACTATGATGCTGATGGAGATGAAGGGAGCGAGGGATGAGAGGCAGAAAAGTAGAAGAGGAAAGAGGTTTTACCTGCTGGCAGTTTTTAATGAGCACTTCACTTCTCATGGCCAACCACCGCTCACACATACATACAACAACACATGCCTAATTCATTTAGCAAACCATCTAGAATAATGCAATATATCCTATTGTGCCACATTAAAAACTGATTCAAAATCAAATGGATTCAAGTTAAAGGAAATATTTCAGAATTAACAGACGAATTTCAGACATGATGCACTTAATTTATTTTTCTTATGATCTCTAACACTTTTACTTACAGTTTGTCTCCTGCTTTTCTGCTTTTTGAGTTTCAGAAGAAAGAAAAAAGAAAAGATCACCCAACAAAGTCAGTGTCTCATGATCCTCAAACTCATATTTCGGTAATACTCTTGAAAATGAATACTCAAGCAGCAGATTTCATCTGGAACTTTCAAACCATTTTATCTCTCTTCTGGGTTCTCACTGTTTGCTCTGCATTAACAATAAAGTCAAAACTAAGCCCAAGCAACTCAAAACTCATCTGTGTTTAATACAGTACAATGAACTTTCACTATATCTCCACTTTTGTCTAATGTCAGTATTATCTTCAAGGAAATAGTGTTATTAAAACTTGCGGCTGACTCTTTTAACTAGACACCTAATTCTATCTCCTTCTCAAATGTGGGAATCTATTTTCAAGATTCATTTGTCTTTCTTTTGCTCTATTAATGATGGTGTCGTGCATATCAAAATTCCATAATGAAGATTCACAGCATTTTCTCTCTTATACTAATACCTTATCAAAGTTGAATCTCTTTCTGGAAAATCAATTCTCTTTCATATCATTAAGTTCTTCTCTGGCATGATTACATGCCTGCTGCTACTGCTTAGCAAAAGGCAGTGGGATAAAAAAAAAAAAAAACACAAAGCATGATAATCCATGTATTCAATGGGATACTGCTTCATAGTCTGGGAAATATCTGATATCAATATTTGCCATCATGGTATCCATTGCCTTGATGGTGCAACACATTAAGGAAAAAAAAGCAAAAAGGGAGAGGGTGAAATGAAAACAGAGGCTCTGATTAACTTTATATTTAAACATTCTGGGCATCATCCACTTGAAATGAACATATCATCTGTGGAGAGGAGAGACAACTAAGCGCCTGATTCAATTAAATGTGCAAAAAAGGGTCCAAATTGACTCAGGAGGCAATCGTTTCAGGTAAAAAATTAAATGAAAAAATCTATGAAAAAAATTTAATGGAACAGCGCATCCAAAAATTTTACTTTAGATGGTTTTGTTTTTCATCCTCTGTAGTGAATGGGTGCAGTCAGAAAGATAGTTCCATCGTCTAATTAAAACATAATAATTCACACATAATCCACACAAAACTCCAGTCCATCAATTAATGTCTTGTAAAGCAAATATCAGCATGTTTTCTAAGAAACAAATGTATCATTTTACATTTTTACCTTCAAACCATTGCTTCTTCTAAAATGAGCATTGCTTTCTCTAGTAAAAAAAAAAAAAAAGTCATCTCATCTAAATCAGGTGAGAAATATGCAGAGATCAACCTTTTTATGAAACAGTGAAAAAGTGAAAACAGTCCAAAATTTCAAAACAACAGTTCTAAATCTATGTGATGTGAATACATTTTTGGAATTTCTTTTATTATTTTTGGGTGAACTATTCCTATAATCAAATTATACAATTATAAAATTAGCCATTAAAATCAATTTTACATGAATTGTCATAACTATAGTCTGACCATCACTGAAATGTTGACTTATTAGTTAATCAAGAACTAAAAATAAAATATAATCTACAATATTTCATTTTCTCAATTCAACCAATATTAGTACTGTAGGTGTTGCAAAAAGTTCACTTCGGATCCATCTTTGTGCTAAAAACAGCACAAGGGTAACGTTGAGAATAATTATCAATGTTAATGATGCCCAGCAATAATAATGAGACTCTTGAGCAAGTAAGTAAAAAAAAAAAGAATAATTCCAAGGGGTGACAAAAAGGGGGTGGATAAGAGAAAGGGAGAGAGAGAGCGAGGAGAGAGAAGCACAGAGACAGAAAGAGCAAGGGGAATAAATGGATAATAAAGGGAGAATGCGGAGGGAGAAGTGCATCTGACTGGAAGGAGGGTGGTGATGTATGCGTGGCTGTCAGCGGGGGGAAGATGCAGTGCGCTCTTCCTCAGGGAGGCTATCTCCCTCCCACCGTGTGCCGAATGTACACACACCAGTAATGAAGTGGTCCACTGGCAGACAGCACAAACACGCACATGCACACAAACTCTTATCATCTTGGCCTCCCACAACCTCCTGCTAGGTCCAAATTACACACCGGCACCCAGACGGCATTCGTATTTAATCATACTGTAACCTAATTGCACAAGAGACCGACTCTATAGTAATTTGTTAGTGTTGTTATGTGCCATTCTGCACTGAGTGATTTAAGTGCGTCAAACCCACAACTTATTGAAATCAGCGTCAAGCATCGGGAGGCAACTCGATGTGGAGATAAAGAGCGTGTGAGCCCTGTGAGAACGGGAGAGGAGGCGAATGTGTGTAATCCACGAGCGAGAGTGTGGAAAGGCAAATGATTCATGGAATAAGCATTAAAAAAGTGAGAAAAAATGAGGGAGGAAGAGAAATCGATGTAAATGGGTCCCTGAGGACCGTGGGTTATAAGGATTACTTCTGTGAATATACCAATCTATACAACAGGCCAATGAAAACTTGTCAGTTGTAGTGTTTGGGATTGTGCAAGTGTTACTCACATTGTGTGCTGTGCGTATGCGCCCCTGGCCTGCAGACTGTTGAAGTGTGCAGACACGCAAGTGTGTTGTATTGATTTGCATACTGTATTCTGATAATGTGTATATATGTGCGTTGTATCTGTCTCTTCCAAATTTTTGCCAGACAATGTACAGCATGACTCAGTGGAAATCTTATGGCTTTTATTCCCTGCTATTTATACAGTAGCATTAAGGTCCTCCATTCTAATGTTGAAATGTTATGTATGATTTTTTTTTTTTTTAAGAAATTAAAACTTTTGTGGAGCAAGGATGCATTAAATTAATTTAACATTTGAAGAAGGTGAATTTTTTTACAGCGAAATGGGAAACTTTTGTATCATTAGAAATGTAAAATTATTATTATATATATATATATATATATATATATATATATATATATATATATATATATATATATATATATATATATATATATACATACATATAAACAGGTGCATCAAAAAAAAAAGAATATCCATTACATGTAAAGTATTTTTTTTTAGTTTTCATTTTGATGATTAGAGCTTACAGCTCATGAAAGTCATGAATCCAGTATCTCAAAATATTTAAATATTAGTCATTTGAGTTTCACTAAATGACCATCCCACAATAATGGGGAAGGCTTCTGACTTTGCAATGGTCCAGAAGACGATCATTGACACTGTCCACAATGAGGGTTAATCACAGGTCATTGCAAATGGCTGTTCAGAGAGTGCTGTATCAAAGCATATTAAATCCAAAGTTGACTGGATGGAAGAAACTTGGTAGGAAAACGTTCACAAGCAACAGGGATGACCGCAAACTTGAGAATACTGTCAAAAAAATTATTCAAACACTTTGGACTGAAGCTGGAATTAGTGCATCAAGAGTCACATTGCTCAGACATCTTCAGGAAAGAGGCTATCAACCTACTTCTGATACAGAAACAATGTCAGAAGCATCTTACCTGCAGTAAGGAGATAAAATAACTGGACTGTTCCTCAGTGGTCTAAAGTCCTCTTTTCTGATAAAAGTAAATTTTGCATTTCGTTTGGAAATCAAGGTCTGGAGACTGGGGGAAGACTGGAGATGCACAGAATCCAAGCTCCTTGAAGTCCAGAGTGAAATTTCCAAAGTAAGTGATGATTTGGGGTCCCATGACGTCTGCTGGTGTTGGTCCATTGTGTTTTTATCAAGTTCAAAGTCAATGCAACCGTCTACCAGGATTTTGGAGCACCTTATGTTTCCATCTGCTGACAAGCTTTATGGAGATGCAGATTTCCTTTTCTAGCAGGACTTTAGCACCTGCCTACAGTGCCAAAACCACTTCCAAGTGGTTTGCTGACCATGATATTACTGTGCTTGATTGGCCAGCCAAGACGCCTGACCTGAACCCCATATGGAATAATCAAGAACAGGGATAGGCAATGTCGGTCCTGGAGTGCCAATGTCCTGCAGAGTTTAGTTCCAGGACAGACGTTGCCTATCCCTGATCTAATATATATATATATATATATATATATATATATATATATATATATATATATATATATATATATATATATATATATCACTTTTTAAAATAAGTTACAAAAATATGATATTTTAACAATATTATTTTATTTTTTGTAGATGCACCTGTACTGTACCTGCACCTGCATATACAGTAGGCTACTGTTCAAAAGTGTGGGATCAGTAAGACTTGTCATTTTTTTTTAAAGAAGTCTCTTATGCTCATCAAGGCTGCATTTATTTGATCAAATATACAGAGAAACGCATTACAACACAAAATAATTGTTTCTATTTTAATATACAGTACTTTAAAATATACTTTATTTCTGTGATGTCAAACTGAATTTCCATCAGCCATTACTCCAGTCTTAAGTGTCACATAATCCTTCAGAAATCATTATAGTATGCTGATTTATTATTAAAATATTGGCTACAGGTGTGCTGCCAATTTTTTTGGAAACTGATATTTTTTTCAGGATTCTTTGATGAATAAATAGTTTAAAAGAACAGAATTTCTTCCAAATATAAATCTTTTCTAACAATATAAATCTTTGCTATCACGCAGTTTAACACATTGTTGCTGAATAAAAGTTTAAATTTCTTTCAAAAAAAAGAAAGAATAAAAATTTACTGACCGAAAACTTTTAAAAGGTAGTGTATATTAATATTGCTATTTTAAATAAATGCTGTTCTTTTTAACCTTTAATTAATCAAAGAATCTTGAAAAAAGTATCACAGGTTCCAAAAAAATATTAAGCTTATTTTTAAACTGTAATATTTCCAAATATTGCTGTTCTTATTGTACTTTTAATTAAATCAGGCTTAGTAAGCATAAGAAAATTCCTTAAAGTCACCTAAAGTCCTTTTAGAAAATATGCACATTTAAAAATATAAGAATTTCCCCATTCAGAAATATCACCTTCTAATAACAAGGCAGTAAATTATTATAAAACAAAAGAGACAAGCCATTCTATAGGTCACACCCAAACAAGTTGCTGAACAATTCATACAATGTTTAACAGTCGGATATACTCACTGCTAATCACTGTATGTGGAGTATGTGTGTCCATGGAGTATACGGACACATGTCTATGTTAGTGTTCACGTCTGGTTCAGTTTGGACTGGCTATAAACATGTGTATGTGTGCATGTGTGGACTTTAATCTGGCTGCTATCTCAGTGGCAGGTTGAAAATGGGTCTACGGCGTACCACTGGAGCTCTGTAATCCATTCTCAACAGTGAAGCATGGAGGCAGAGAAGCCTGCACCCATTGTCATGCTGAGTTACATGGACTCATGATCACATTATCTGGCCCTGGACCCCACTGATTCATTCAGTTTACAGTATTCTCTGTTCACAGCCAACTTATTTCCTTTAGCCCGGCCTGCCGACAACCTCCTCTACGCCGTATTAATCTTATTTATGGACTTATCGTAGCACAAATATCACAATACTACTCTGCGCTGGGCTCTCTCCCCTCGCACTGCTCGAAAATAAACATGAGGTTGATGGAAGCTGAGGCTATTCTTGAAAATAAAATTGGTTGTTTACTACCTGTGGGTTTAAGAAAGTAGTCTTTTGAGAAGTGGGAGTAACAGAGTGGAAAAGATGTGTGTGTTGCTGACTGAAGCTGTGCAAGCTGCATGCCATAAATACACAATAGAGGCTTAATAATGTGTAGATTTACAATTCATGTGAAAATTGTTTTGCATTATTGAATTATTTTTTTAAATCTGTAATTTTATCTTAATGCTACATTAAGTTCTACAATAGTGTAAGCAACCTACTCTGCGTTTGTTTATCTCAACTGGTAAAATAATAGCAACAGTGGCTTAACCAGTGGTGTGAATTATGGGCGGAGCTATATGTTTGACTGACCAATGGCAGTGTGTTCGTGAAACCAATTTGAAGCAATTACTGTGTCCCAAATGACGCACTATACATTTCTACATTATGTACTTATACACTATGTACTCAACAAGTACAAGGTTATTTTTTGATTAATAATCATAGTCTGATAGCCCCGCCCCCTTTGCAACGTAATTAAAGCTGTGACAGTTGAGTGCATGAAGTGTCCAACATTACATACTTAATTTTTTTGCTTATTTAATTTAATCATCCAGGTATATAAAGTGCACTTTTACTTTTTTTTATTTTTAGTGTGAACGCACTACACATGCTATTTTTACAACAAACCGTCATAGAATAGTGCATAAATATGCAATTTGGGATGCACCTAATAATATTTTTTTTTCAGTAATTATGTTTGGTTACACTGGAGGAATATGCATTTCTTCAACTTTAAGAGTTTTTTATTTTTTTTTATTTACACTTATTTTTTATGTTAAATTACAGAAAATTAGGAGGAAACTATTATTTAAAGTAATTGAAACCCATATTCACAGTGGGATTACGGCCAATCACATCATTGTAACATTACAGGTCAGCTGAGTGGCACAGAGCGTCTGATCATCCTCACTCTGCGAACCCGAGAGCTTGGGTTTATGATGCGTATGATTATTGGAATGTCATTATGATACTGTATACAGAATTATGACACAGCCTCAGGGACCGATTACAGGAAAAGATTCATTTCGAAGCTTGGAATTTCCTCAACCTTCAGAGAGAGAGCGAGAGCGTGCAAAGAGTGAGATCGAGAGAAAGAAAAAGGGCTGAAGAGTGATTAGATTTATTCCCTTATATGCCTTCATCAGTGAGATATTTCCTTTACTTACTGCCAGTTGAATAAAGCATGCAGTATGAGACAGCGTGATGCACGAAAGCAGCACATATGTCTTCATTTCTGAGGCTTTATTTCCTCTCTCTGTCCTGACGGTTTTCAAAGCTGTGGACTATATTGATTTGGCTTCCCTTTCC
This sequence comes from Carassius auratus, assembly GCF_003368295.1. NCBI lineage: Eukaryota > Metazoa > Chordata > Actinopteri > Cypriniformes > Cyprinidae > Carassius > Carassius auratus. Next base: position 9,232 of record NW_020527742.1, read on the forward strand.
CCTGGTAAAGACAGAATAGTGAATGAATGTGCATTAGGAGGGTGAGGGGAGGTGGAAGGATTAGGATGATTTCATTAGTCCTCCGTGGTGGATTGGGTCGTGAATCCTGGGCTTAGGCTGACAGAAACACTTCCCTTTTTTAATTTCTCAGGCGGATCACGACGTACCGCACGCTTCTGTATGACAGGATGAGCTGCTGAGTTGATCTGGGAGAAGAAACCGGCACTGTGCGTTTTACACCAGAACTATCCTGTTTTTTTAAAGCATAAGTACATATGGTTAGTAAATTTATAAAAATTCTTATAATTTGATTATTAAATGAATAAAATAATCAGTATACAAGCCTAAAGCTTAAAAAAAATGCATTTTTAGAACATAAAATTTCCATTTTGATTAAATAAGATTCACAGGACTATGATATCATGGCATAAAAAGGATAAAAAGCTATAAGTGATGAATCTTTAACATGTCATTCTTAGGTGATTTTAGAGCCGCGTGATGGCAGGGTAACATGGTGTACTTCAGCAAAACGACACCTGTATTTACTGCCTTTCCCGCTCTCCCTTGTGATCCACATGCCTCGCATTCATCATCGGACGATCAATTGTCCAAACTCCAGTTAATATTTTTTCATGGATAAATCATTTATATGCTTTTACGAGTGACCGCCTGATGATTTTTAGCATCGGATCAGCCCAGAAAGCTTGTCAAATGTGAATAAAAGACTAGATGCATATTTACATGGTTATAAATACAAAGTAAGATTATTGTATTTTTTTAAATGTAAAGGAAAAATTAAAAAGACATATTAATTATCAAACATTTACATTTTAAATTACTTCGTTTGAGGAAAAAAAATAAAACGCATATTGAACTACAACATAATTCAGAGCTCTTTTAAAGGAAATGCTTTATGTATGCATAGCATATTAATGACTGTGTGTGTGAACCTTTGATTGTGGGTATGTGTGTGTGTGTCGGTGAAAGCAGTTTGATCTGTGTGTATCGTCTGAATGTCAGCTGTATGATATGCTGTGAGTGGCCTCTGCTGGCTAACTGAGGGCAACATGAGTCACAGAGCAGCAACCCTGCAATCATACATACACACACACACTCTGTTTTTCATTCAATGTAGCAAGACATTGTTGTATTTGACTTCACTGAAACAAAAGACTGCTAATATGAGGGGCAGGAGGCTGGGAGGTTGAGTGGGTTACAATGTAATATCTAACATCCACCCCCGAATTGCCCCTGGCTGTCACATGCTATTACACACGCTCAAACCAATCCACATTTCTGTACATGCCCCTCCATAGAATTAGTAAAGAGTAATGCACACCACAGCTAGATTTGTACAAGTGCTGCTGTTGTTTAAAGTGATCTGAAGTTCGGCTTCCACAAGACAACAAGAGTTGCGTGGTCTACGTGGATTTCATAAGAGCAGCTCGTTTTGAACGGCGACATGAATATACTGGATAGATATATTGATGTGAACGAATGGCGGCATAAACACAGAGGGGGTCCTCAGGGGAGCTTTTTGGCAGAAATAATCAATAGCGCAGCGCAGTAGGAAGATTTATCAGAGGCTCAGTTTTGACTCTTTCCATGTATTTTGCGAGGCATTACAAAAATGTACCGCTTTCAGTGTTTTAATAGGGACTGGTTCATTGCCGCAGAGGACTTTGAACAATCGCAATCATCTCAATGTCAAAGTGAGAAGCTAGTCCTCAATAACAAAAGGCAAAGCGTCTCCCAAACTGAATGTGTCGAAATATTTATCGAGAATACATTTTTTTATTTTTTTATTTTTAATTTATTTAAGTAATATTTAACTTCAGAGTTAAATCACTCACCTCCATGACAACAAAACTATATAATATAATATAATCTAAAAAAATGTGATAATTGTTTAGTATTAAAAAAATTTGAACAGTATACTTAATAATTTAAATCTAATAATAAATGCAATCTGGTTGGGGGGAAAATACATATTTTTTTTGCAATTTTTTATGTGATTTCTTAATAAATATATACATATATATATATTACAAAAAAAAAACGATCCTATAGTCTTAATTCTCTTGTTCCACTTAAAACAAATCAAAAGAATTGTCCTATTTTCCTGTAAATATATGAAAAATGCATGGTAATAAAATAAGTTGTCAAACAATTTATAATTATTACTATTAACAGTCAGCAAAAGTTTCAGTTGATGAAACTAAAAAGAATCATACTCATTCAGTCTTCTGTTAAAGTAATAATAATAATAATAATAATAATAATAATAATAGCAGTTCTAACTAGATTTACTAAAGGTTTTTTTTTTTTTTTTTTTTTTTTACAATCAGTATATTCGCCATATATATAAATATTGAAAAGTAGACCAAGTGCTGAGGTGACAATGTAATGACCTCATATGTATGCAGTCATGTGACAAAAACAGACATCCATGTCAGTATGCGTCGGAGGGTAGGGGATTTCCAGTGTCATTTGGAAAGTAAAGCTTTGATGCTGTTTATAAATGTAGGGAGGATGAGTCAGAAAACCACTGCTATGCTGTCTGTGAAGGTTACGGCTCCAGCTCGTCAGACAGGAAGACATCAGTAACATGTCTCATCCATTAACTAAACACAAGCAGATTGCAGCTAAGCATCACTGAATATCTCTCAAAGTCTCTCAGTGAGACAGACATTACAGCATGTGTCTAATAAGTGCAAGTGTTTTACACAGACCCACATCAAATATGATATGACTGAAGCCAACCAAAATAATAATTTCCCACTAACAGAACATTAGGTGAATTAGTGTAATGCTTGTAGTAGTTTTAATTGTAATTGAGCACAATTAAAATTTTGAGGTGGCTATAGGTTTTTTTTTATTATTAAAATTATCCAATGAAATAGATTTTTTTATGTCAAACTATTAAATAGTATCTAAGGTAAAATTGCTGCAAAAATGTATTTTTAAATACTTTAGTGATTTATGTTATTAATGCTATTTTAGTTCATAGTAAAATGCATGAAGACATAAAGATGATCAAAAACAATTCCATTCAAGAGTTTCTTAAAAATAAAAAATAAGTCCCTTAAAAAATGCATTTTGTTCATTTTGGGACCTGTAGTGAAGGACCTTCCTGTGCAAAGATCAGTCATTATATTCAGTATGATGAGGCTTCAGTAATGGCAGGAAATGTTGTGATAACATAAATATGTCACAGATGTGAGCCAGTATGAAGCTAGTTTTATTCTACATACACAGAACATGCAGTCCTTGAAATGGTTAGTGTCCAGTCACACATTAAACACTCCCATCTCGTACCATTGTCAGAGACATCAGCCATGTAAACGGCGGCAAATGACCAGTCAGACTTACAGTGATAAATATAACGCGTGCTAGCCACTGCTTAATTAGCAGTGTGTGTTAACAAATGCTGTACTTCGTGTATTTCGCTGCTAGGCTCCTTTTCCTTTTTATACTCTAATGGATATTCATATAAAAATCATTTTTCATTTTCTGTTTAGGCACATATTTTAAAGTCTTAACAACTAATAACAGATACTTTGCCGTGCTTTATAAGGTAAGTTGTCACAGTGGAACCTTCTGGGCTTTTCAGCTAATTAGAATAAGCAATTAATAAAGCAAAATGATTTGTGGAACAGAAATAACAATACATAACACAAAAATATCACGTTACAATTAATAAATTGAAATACAATAAGTAGTACTATAAATTTAAAATGTGACAACTTGCCCCCTACCTGACATAAAAAAGAATTCTTGTCTAAAAACACAATTCAAATCTACTTTAATTTAATTTTGCTGAGTCTAAAGTGGTCTTGTCTGAATGTATGCCAGTGTATGTCAAGGTGTTCACTTCTTATTAAGTAACCGAAAAAAAAAATATATCATAATAGTGGAATTTAGTTTAGTTCACAGAAATGAATCTAAGAAAAAAAAAATGAACTAGGCGTTTGAAACTAATATACAAAACCACTGCTAGAGAAAATTGGATTTCTGACTGAAAAACCCATAGTTACTGATAATTAGCCTTGGTGTGTTCTTGTATGATTTAATTTGCAAATGAAATTACATATTTAATATAAATATGTATGAACTATGTATTGTCCTGGAGTAGACAAAAACTAAAAGGAATTGCAAAACTTAAAGAAGAAAGAAGGAAAACAAAATCTTCAAGAGAGAGAGAGAGAGCTTGTATGTGTGTGTGAGTGTGATAGAAAAAGAGAAGAGAGAGAGAGAGAGAGAGAGAGAGAGAGTGCCGCAGCAATGCTGAGAACATAACATTCAAGAGGGAGTTTGGGGCCGGACAGTGATGAAAAGTCCATATGTTACAGTGCCACCATAAATTATGTGGAAACGTATGGTAAGGCCACCAAAGGGGCCTCCAAAAATAGGCCACAGAACAGCCTTTGACTGGGTGGAAATAAATTGCCTAAATTTCACTTCATGATATCTGCAGCTCCTGACACCCCTGTTTATACAGCAATCAGAGTCCAGAGAGAGAGAGAGAGAGGTGAGGAGAGAGAAGGGCCATGGTTAGGTCCTGCTTCCTCACCCTCTCACCCATCTGCATCAGTCCAGCATCTCTCAGGGAGCTCAAGATTTATCACCACACACAATACAAAGAGGAGAGGGGATTCACAGGGTCTGGGTCCAGGACTCACAGGTCACTGATGAGCCATGTACAGGAGTGTTTTATTAGAGAGTTTATTACTCACAGGAAGTATTGACTCCAGGCATTTTTGATCAGTTAACGCTATGTAAGAGATTAATTAAAAAGAAACACTGCCAGCACAAATGGCAGATTGTCTACATTATATTCATAGGTTCATTAAAAATATTTTATATAAAAATAAATAAATATATATATATAGATATATATATAGATATATATAGATATATATATATATAGATATAGATATAGATAGATATATATAGATATAGATATATATAATTGATTTTGGTTAATACTTTTATATGATGTATTGTTCACAAATTACACAGCTTATTATTTATTAATTTTATTTATTATTTAAAAAATGGTGAACATATTCTGTACTGTATATATAAATAAAACAGATTTTGACATTTTTAATAAATCAAATACAGTGGTGGCCAAAATAATTAGAAGACTAGTATTTTCACCAACTAAAAAAAAAAGGTTTTAAGTCAGTTATTTCTATCTTTTGCTGTAGTGTTGTTAGGAAATATCAGTTTACATTTTTGTTTGCGCAAGGAGTTTGACAACAGCCAGTGCTCCACACAGAGATCTGGTCTCATAATCATCCAGTCTATCTGGAATAACATGAAGTAACAGAACAAACGGAGACAAACTAAATCCAGAAGAACTGTTGCGACGTCTCCAAGATGCTTCAAGAGACCTACCTGCAAAGCTACAGTACTGTTAAAAGTTTTAGACACTTGTGTAAAAATGCTGTAAAATGAGGATGCTGTCAAAAATAATGCCATGAATAGATTTTCTTTATCAATTAACTTCTATTAACTAAATTAAATCAACATTTGGTGTGACCATCCATTGCATTTAAAGCAGCTTTTAGTCTAGTTGCATTTGCATACAGTTTCTCAGGTAGCTTTGCAGGTAGGTCTCTTGAAGCATCTTGGAGACATGGCAAAATGAATGTTTGGAAATGTAAACTGATATTTTCTTCTGACACACTACAGCAAAAGATACTAGTATTCTAATCATTTTGGCAAATACTGTAAATATAATTATTATCAAGCATAATAAATTATATATTTGTATTATTAAAGCATTTTTTATCAGAAAGTTTCCACAAACATATTTACAAAAGAAATAAACTGATTATAATAAATGAAGTATCGTGTGACACTGAAAACAGGATAAACTATTCTTAAAGACACACACACGCACATATATATAACAGTTAGTTTAAAATGTGATAATAATAATAATGAGAAAAAGAATTCACAGTATTACTGTATTTTTGATCAAGAGGAGTCAAGGTTTAATGGTTTGCATACAGTACATGCTTTGAGAATGTAAGATCGGTTTGTTGCGATCTTGTTTCCTCCCCTCTCCCACACATTTCCTGTCCTCCTCCTACTATGCTTAAGGCAAAAGGCCAAAAATTAAGTGGTATCTAGGCCTAAAAATAAAATATATAAATTAAAAGAAAAAAAAAAAAAAAATCCATCTATCGAAGTCAAAAGGACAGAATGACGTTCCCTGGTCTTGATGACATCATTGTGCTGATATGCTAAGAATAACCAGCATACACAGCCTGGTCCTTTCTCACCAAGACTGGACGTCCGAAACCTACCTGAGGTGACAGACAGCTTGAGAAGAGGGTAGAAAGAAGCGGGGGGAGAATCCCATTTGCAGCATGCCAGATGGGACTGGCTGGATGCTCTACTGCAAACAACACATCTTTCTTTTGGGCCTGCATGTCCGGCTCACCTTAGCGTGGGGCCTGGCAGGTAATGATGGATCTTGAAAGCCTGGCGTAAGTGGGTGACACTGGCTGCCTTGTTATAACTGCCAGTCTTCTCCCTGCTCCTGTCATTATTACACGCTGAAGATTTATTTGAGTTTGGAGTTGTGCGCTGGGTGCCAGCCATTTGCAATTCATCACCAGCCCTACAGAAGCAGCCGGACGCGGCCAGTAGTCGGGGCTGTAATTGCCAGCGTCAACTGCCGGCGGAAATGATGAGGGGTCAGAGGAAGGGTCAAGCCCCTGTCCCGGCCGGCCCTGCTCACCAGGGGGACTGCTCGTCTCATGCATCCATGAACTTCTGAACACACACATATACAGAAATGTACCAAGGACTCAGAATGTTTCTCAAAATAGAGACATGAGCATTGTCACCCACATACCAGCACAAAAAAAAAAAGAAGAAAGAAAAGAAAAGTTAAATCCATAGCAACTTTCACTTTTTTTACTCAGGGAAGAACACAAAATAATTAAGCATTTACAATAACTATTTTTGCAATTTAAACAAATTTGAAAATGTGTCTAGCCACCTGGATCCAGTTTTCATTCTTCAGTTTATGACACCGATGATGTCTCTTTGCTGTGACATCCCAAGACACTGATTTGTATGCTTTAAGTTAATTTTTATTTTGATATTTCCTCCTTGCCTAATGAGAACACTTCATTTTTATTTCATTTATTTACTTATTTTCTTTTTGCTTCATGTCCTATTTTTCTTTGCAATCGACAAACAGAGCAAAAAACAACTACAACAGAAATAAAGCAGCACCTTTTCATCCCGACAGCAGATGCTGTCCTCGCAAATATATTTATTTACCCTATAAATCATCACAATTAAACATCATAAGTAGGCCATCATAATTAATTGGTCTAGTGAGAGTTGGCGTGACAGGCAGGCACCGGCGGTGGGGAAACTGAAGCGGCTTCACCCGCATGGCTCCATCCATCTCCACACTCTGTGCCGCAGCTAAAGACAATGACACAGAAAGCAGCCAGCGAGTGGTGGAAACAGACCGCCTGTCATCACGAGTACCACACCGCTCTTAGGAACTATCATCTCTAAAACAGCGCAATCCATACTGTCATATTGAAATGTCTAGTTACATAACATAAGAAAAGCATAACAGAAAGCCATGAATCTTGTTTTTGATTAGCCTGGGAAATGAGTTCATTCATTAAAGGGCAGCCTGACCCCTCTGGAATGTGATGCTTATGCAAAAATACTCAATTACAATTATTTTTACTCATTTAACATTTTTACTTGCCACTTATTGTTTTTTCTCAACTATAACATTACTATACTGAACATTACTATAATATAATATATATAATATATAGTTGTGCTTATGTTTACATACATCAGATAATATGTAAAATGTTTAGCATTTGTAAAATTAAATAAAGATGTAATAAATGACGTAAAAAAAAACAGAAAGAAAATCTCAAATAGGTAAAAATATATAATCATTTTTAAAATGAGCCCTGATAAAGCTGCCTAACAGATACTTACATATTCCAAGACAAAACACTTTATACTGTTTAAACACACATTGTACCACTGGTTATTAATAATATATTTAGCCTTCTTGAACATCAACAGTACCATTCAAAAGTTTACGGTCAGTAAGATTTTTCTTTTAAAGAAATGTATACTATTATTGAGCATTAGGCAAGAATGCATTAAAGTGACAAAAAGCCATTTACAAAATATTTCTATTAGAAATACAATTAGTTATTTAAAAAGTAATTTTAAATTGCACTAATATTTCAATATTAGTGTAGAACTGCTAATGTATTTATGATCAAATACAATCTTTGATTAGCATAAGACAAAAGCATTTTTACAAATTTTACCAACCTCAAACTTTTGAACAGTAGAGTACATTCTACAGTTACTGTGGAGAGGAACTCAAATGGGACATCACTAATTAAGACAAACCTGGAACTCATGCACAACTATCACAAAAGACTACAAACAGTCACTGATGCTCATAGAACGCAATGAGAGACCAAAGGGTGTACAAACTTTTGCACAGGAGAATTTGCGTAAAAGTCCTAAATATGATAATCTAACATAATTAAGTAACATTAAAAAAAAAAAATTATGATCTCTATACTTTTGTAGCAAAACAGACAACACAATCCTCAGGAGTATTTCCCAAGTTCACACACAGACAGACGGATCACGGCTGTCCTTCAAAGGCTTCTATCTTGCCTTTCCATGCTAATGAATTCTCTGTGCTCTGTCTCTGTGTCTCACACACACACACACTCTCACATAAACCCACATGCCAGAATACTCCATGCTACTTTCAATCTCTGGCATCTCATTGTGCCCTTATCCCTTAGATGTCCTCTCCTTCTTTCCGTCCTCTCATTGTGTCTCTGATTAAATCCTATACCTCTACACCCGCACACACACCTTCCACACACTCCTCCCTTCCTCTTTCTCCTAACGGCATGGGCAGCACATTGTTTCCCCATGCTTAGAAGAAGTTGTGTTCCAAGCAATAAATCTCCCGCACAGTTAGGAGAAGGTCACCAGGGCCTGGATGCAAAACATAATGAGAGTGAGTACAAGGTAAAAGTTGTCTCTTCCTAAGAGCAAAGGTGCTCTCGGTAAAAGCCGAACTGAGACTGTCTTTTAGAGGGAGAAAGGAGAGGTCACCTTTATCTGGAAGAATGGATGACCTGTGATATCCATCTTTTGATCGGGGGGGAAACAGGTGTGATTGCGTTGTGAATTATTTAAAAGACATTCCAAGAAGGATCTGTTCCAGCGTGAGCGCTAATGCAAACAAGACAAGAGCTTTAGAAAGCCATTTTCATTCCGCTTCGATCAGAAAACTGTTTGTACTGCATGTGCAAAACACCGTTTGCCGGCACACATGGACTATGCATGAACGATGTCCTCGAAAATGACACCAAAGTACAGCGATGGACCGCAGCGTTTAAAGGTGAACCTAAAATTTCACATAAGCGTTTGAGAAACTCCGGCTGCATTTACATTTAGACAAGAGGGAAAATTTGCAAACGTCCCATTTTAATGTAAGTGATGTCTACAGCCGAGGAGAGGCTGAGAGATTTATTGGCTTAATTTGCTGACCTCTAGCATGTGGATCTTGAGGGCAGGGCAAGTGTGAATCGGCAGCCGCCCGATGCAAGTGTGTCTGCGAGGAACGACGAAAGGGGGAGGGGGGTTCAAGGTCAGCTCGTTTTAGCTGGGTCAAGTTCAGCCTGCCTCCACTGCCTCCCTTATGCATTCAATTACACAGTCACCTGACACTAAATTAGCATGACAACCTAATTTACCTTTTCACCCCATTTGAGTCTATGTTCTTCGCTCGCTCTTCTTCTCAACACCTTTGAAAATCTGATCGAGAGATACTGAAAGAGACAAGCAGACAGACTAACAGACAAAAAAAAAAAGAGACAAAGAATGAAAAAGGGATCGCTTGGTCAGCACAAGTTCCTCCTTAAGCCCACTGACTCAAGACCAATAATATTTTCAAAATGTCTGACTATATTAATTATTGAGGAATTGGAAAATGGCCTCAATCAGGTTCTTAAGTCCATACTCAATCCCATTAAGCTCCATCAGTGCAGGGGCGCTGGAGGTACGGTGTTCAGTAATGAGTGGAACCTTCACGCCTGCAGGCTGACCTAATGAAGTGCTGCATACTTAGAACAGCTCCGCACCGCAAGAGCACATGAAACAAAAGACAGGCAACCATAAAAAGCAACAGTAAAAAGGGAAATTAATCCCAGTCTGTGGAGCCTGTTCTCATCGCTGACCTTGTTACCGCACACGGTTGGATGTGGCCTTGTGTTGAGGTGGTGGGTAGTGAGTAGATGTATCATAATATGAGATGGCTGCTGAACACAGAGGTTTGAGATGCTAGACATGTAAAATCAGGGAAGAAATGGACAGAAACTGGAAAAATGCAGGTAGTAGTGTGGAACTTGCTGTATTGGAGAGCCTCACTCTCCTAATTGTTTTTTCTATATCAAGGGTTTTTAGACTTTTTGATACCAAAGACACCCTGACATTATGATAACTTTTTAAGTCAACTGCTTCCTAATACATGAAGACATACATACATTTGATGTATAAAGACCCATTTATATTGTGGAAAATATAAAATAAATGTGTGACATTATAAAAGACAACCTAACCCAAAAAAAGACTGAAAAAGAATCTGTACTCTGTAATCTGTAGTTAAATTGATATGTGACTTCATGTTGTTACTCTCGTTTGTATATTATTGTTAATAAATAAATAAAAATCTGTAAAATGATATATGCAATACAATTTTATTTTTATTTTGTATTTATTTAATTGCTTTTTTATTTAAAACAAATAGTAAAATATTCCAGAGCTACAGGTAATGCAGAATTACTGGAGCTATGTATAGTAAAGCTTTTCTGAGTGAAAACACAAACACACACACACACACACACACACACCCACACACACACAGACACACACAAACAGGACTTCACTTGATTTCAGCTGTTTCTCCTAAAGTAGATTGAGAGTTTTTAAACTTTTGATGCCAAAACACCAAAATATTTTTTACAAATTTCTAATACTCTTTCTTTCTTTTTTACTGAAATATTCACAAAATGTAGTCCCCTGGTTCCCAGACCCTAGTTTAAACCCTGTCATATGGCAGATGACATGAAATTAGATGTAAGATGTAAGTAGATGAGAGTAAATAGAAGGCAAAAAGAGACTTTCACTGTAGTCCCCTGCTTCATACATTTTATTAATAAAAAAAGATCCTCAATAATGTCAGACATTCTTTCCAGTACCTTCCTTCTTTCAAGTACTTTTCCTGTCGCAAATTGCTTGAGCAATGAACATGCCTTTTTATAGCTCTAAACTCTTATTGCATGTAAACAAATGAACTAATTTGTACATAGTTGTATAAATTCATTTCTTATAAGCAATTTCAGGAGAAACTTTTCAAAAATGATGCTTATATGAAACATTGAAAAAATGTTTTTTATGAAAATCTTGGAGCAATACCATTTTAGTTTCAGGTACTGCTGCAAACCAAATTAACAAAAATCATAATCCTATGTATCCTAATAATTGATTGCAAAACTTCTGCGCTGACTAACTATACGACACCACTGAGAAATGGTAAATGTGGGAGAAAATGTGTACCAAAGGAGCTGAACAAATATGGAAGGTTTAGGTCATTTGTTAAAATAGACTTGTTCTATAGAGAAATATAAAATCTGCTTCCCAGAGGACAGTGTTTTCAGTACACAACGTGAACCATCTCCAGTCACAAACAGACGGCTTCTTGCCCTTCACAGTTCTCACAAGGTAACTGCACTCTCATGAGCCTAGTCGTGGCTCTGCTATATCAGGACGGTACAGTGTACATCATCCTCCGAAACCTAGCCCCACACCAAGACACAATCAATTGTGTGTTCTTCTGAGTTCTCTCCTGCACTCTTTCTTTCAGTCGAAACTTAGTGTGCGAGCACAAACCGTCCTCCCTCATTGATCAGAAATTCAATTCAAAAGTCTATAAATAAAAATAAATGAACGGTAGTCACCCAGTCCCTCCCAGAAGGTGCCAGCTGTATGGAAATCAAATCTATAATCCTTCAAGTACCGACAGGAACGCATCCAATAATGGCCTGGGCCAAATAATTCACATGCAAGAATTGAATGTCGCAGAATTAAATGAATTCTGTAATAATAGAACGAGCGCCTTAGCTTGAAAGCACGCTCGCAATTTCTCATACATGACTAGTTTAAGAAGAAAGATGGAACGAGAGAGGGATAGTGGAGAGAGCGCGAGGGGAGGGAAAAAAAGATGGCTAAATCTAAATTAAGATGTTAGATGTGTAGGTTCCAATAGGACCTTGACATAACTGTTGACCTACTCATGACACGATCACAGTGGCGAGGATTTGGAATTCTATTAGTATTACCAATGGAAAAAAGTCAAGGAGTCATCAGGAAAGCAAATCTATAGCCTCTACTCTACCAGACAATTACTGTTGTTAAAGTAGAATTAGATGGGTATTGACAATGAGAGGAGGAATAGGATTAGGCTGACAGGGCCACTGCACTGAGGTGAGAGAGAGAGAGAGATAGAGCTGTTTCAGCTGAAGGATGTGTCAGAAACTTCATCTTGCTGGTTCATGTCTCACTTTTGATTATGTTTGCTTCATTTTGGGAACAATTTGTAGATGTTCGTTTCCGCGTATATTTTATATATGAGATCATCTCTGATTTTCATAAGGAGATACTATTTTGAAAATAGTCTGTGATGAGTCAAACCTTGATTAGCACAAATGAAGTTGTTCTGTCATGATGTTCAACTGACACAAAATGTGAGTTAATGTGTTTGACATCAGATAAAAGCTGTCCTTATTTAGTCCTTGTTTGAAATCAAACAACAGGTTTAAAAAGTGACAGAAATAATATTTGTTACAGAGTATTTCTATTAAAAAAGCTGTGATTTTGAATTATGGATATAAGTTACACACAATATAAAGAGAAAACAAGTATTTTAAACAGCAATAATACATATTCACATAATAATACATTTCACAATATTACTATTTTAACTGTTTTTGATCAAAAAAACACAGCATAAGAGACTTCTTTAAATCTTTTTAAGTCATGTTAAACATATACACAGTATTTTACTCACAAACACACACACACACACACACAAAATTAAAAAAAAATCAAATAAACAAAAAATTTAGCATTTCAGGAATACAAATTAAATATAGCAGTTCCACTGACCTAATTCACCAAGTTTAGGGGCAGTCAGTTAATTGTTATTCAGAAGATAAAGTAGTAGTTCCCATATAGATAATTACTATAAATAAAAAAATAAGTTGAAGTGGTGATAGTGATGATAGTGATAGATTTCCATAGCAGAATGCAAATGGCCTCTGAGAAAGAAGCAAACAGCTTGAGGATTACAGAGGTGCAAATGAGCAATGCACAACAGGGGTGTCGGGTCGGGGATAAATAGTTGCAACAACACAATAAAAAATAATATAAAAACCAAGTGCAGAGATACTATAGCACAATTCTCAGATGAAATATATCCATCAGTACAAAGCATATCCTGTGATGTCAGTTGCTGATATGATATTGTAAATGAAAGTGTTGTGTTTAAACTTGTGACAAGTTAACTCCGATCTAATAGAGAGAGAATGAACCAGAGCGAGAGCGAGAGAGAGGGCCCCACTCTGCCCATCCCGCAGATCTTTACTTCTTATTGGAAAACTAGCTGCAGTTAATATTGACACAGCAAGGTGCGAATCAATACATTGAGAATGAGCAATACATTTTAATTTCAAACTGCTCAAACTTCAGCAGCAAATCCATGCAGTTAAGCTGTTGTGGGAGCGGGTGAGAGGGGGCAAGGGAGGGGGTGGATGAGATAGAAATTTGCTGTAGATCAGATCCTGGATCAGCCTCCTCCAGCGTGACATTTCCTGTCAGCTGATATAGACTGGCTGAAGTGACTTTTTAACCTGCAGTTCAGCTCAGAGTCACACAAGCCTGTTTAGCACCACTCTCTGTGCTGGCTCACTGAGACATGTCCATTATATTTAAAATAATTATTCACAGATTAAATCTATGCTGGTTAAATACATAAAATATAAATAAAAACAAATAATAATGATAAGAGCTAATAGCTTTAGAATGCATATCAACATAATCTGTAAGATACACATTACTATTTTTTGGGTAAGTAAGATTTTTTTTTTATTATTTCACAATATTACTGTTTTACTATATGTTTGATCAAATAAATGCAGTCTTAGTGTGCATAAGAGGCTTCTTTCAAAAACACGGAAAAAAAAATATTTGGTCCAAAAATAAATATATAATACAGTTTTATATGTCTTGGATTAATCACACTGAAAATCCTTTTTAAATGAATTATGTTGCTACAGTAAATGCACAGATATGTCCTGGTTATCACAGGTGTTAAATGTTAAAACATTAAATGTTTTATTGAAGTCAGTGCCTGTAGCCACACCTCCCTGCCATTGAAGCTAAATGACATTGAGGCTGAGCAATGTGAAGAACGGCTTCACACTCACAGAGTGTACACGGGCATGCACAAAAATACACTGCAGAATAATCTATGTCTCCTCCTTGCTATCGATAACAGTTTAACTACATCACAGCGGACAGCTTGTGTCTCTTTATCAGCAGTTCCTCTCTCGCTCCACATGCAGGACATCACTGGCTGAGAGTTTCAGAATCAACCTCTATATCATTATTTTCCTGAAAAGAGAGATGATGATAAAGCATTACATGCCCCCATGCCTGGATATAAGAACACAGCTGTATTGCTGAGGTTCTAAAATAAAAAAGTATTTTCTTCCATTAAATGCAGGCTGACTTAAAACATCCTCTGCTTTCATGTATTATACTAATAGCCATACTAACATTCAGCGTTGGATAATGAAACACAGTCATTATGTGCATTATTCACAAGCAATTAGCGGTGTTTATGTATCATTTATGAGCATGTCATGAGCAACATGAAAGCGATTAAGACTTATTAGTTTTTTGTATACTGCAATTTGTTTAAAGATCTTATATGTTATACTTTAAAGGCAGATATGCAGATGTGTATGCAAGAAAGGGTGATCTATAAGCTTACAATGGCAAGAAGTGTAATATATTTCATTCCAATTTGATGCAAGAGCTGGGATTTCATAAACTGAACATAAATAAAGAAACAAATGTTCAAGTCTGCAGTATCAAGGCTCATTCGGTGTTACGTTCAAGTCAAGTTTGCTAATGTGGTCGGTGGGACTGACAGCAGGGGCCTCCAGGCAGTCACACAAGGGTCAGTGTGGCTTTCTCTGCTTTAGAGGGGCCAGGCAGAAGAGCTATGCACTTAATCACACCCAGAAGACTGGTCATTATTGCAGTCAGTCAGGGTGAATTACCATATCAAAGCCTGACAGACAAGAGAACAGAATGATTGGCACATTATGATGACAGCTCCTGTCGAAGAAAGAGGACAACCTTATCACACATACTGTACAACACCAAAGAAACAGGGGAGAATTGAGAAAGTTTTTTTTCTTCTTTTTTTTTATGTGTGTGTAGCTTAGGAGGCTTACTGATCACAGAAAAATCAATTAAGTGAAACCATTATATTTTCAAATATTAAAATTCCATACCACCATTTTTCAATAAATTAAAAAAGAAACACTAAAATAAAACGATTTTATTTGCAATAAGTGCATTTAGGCATTTATAATGGACAATTTAGAAAATAGATATTTATCATATTTTGAGCTCTACACTGTAGAAAACTTAATTAACAGTATTACTAAACAGTGCTATTAACAGTGTTATTAAATTATTAGTGTTCATAATAATTAACTTTAGGTGTGTGTAAGCTAATGACGAAGATTTCGTCATCACAATTTAAAAATGCAGGTATGAGCATGAAAATATTCAGTATTTAGTGATACCTACCAATCAACCGATAAATAAATACTGCCTGCTATCCAATATAATACTGATATACTGCATATTGTGCATTTCTTTAATTCGTTTAACTTCATAAGCAATGAAAATTGTCATGCAAGAATAATTCTTAAGTGATGTGTTTACAGCCTTTAAGATTTTAAAACTACACCAAATGTTGTTTTCTAGGTAAAGCAAGAGCCTGTAATTAAAGTCTTAGAAGGGGAAACATCTGTTTTCGTCCCATATAATTAGCATAATTAATTAACGTTAATCAATCCAAACAAATTATTTTTTAACACCCGGAATAAATCACAAAGCCCTGCTTCTCTCGACTGACCCTGTCGCTGTAGAATGGGTAATTGATCAAAAGTAAATTGGACAATGTGCAGCAATGAGGCGTATTGTATCCTCATATTTGAAGCACACCCAAATCATTAGTCTGAGAGCACAGATGGATTGAGGACCATCTCTTCGCAATATAAAATCTTGGCATAAAATGGTAACTACCAAAAGTGTTAGCAGGATGTTGACAGCATCTGATGAGGTTTGCATCATATTTTAAACGGAACTGCTGTGCGACATACTCTTAACGCGGCCAATCAATTCATAGCCTCAGGTAAAGATCTGGTTGCATGGAATGGTGCAAATGATTTCTAAATATACAAATGCAGTTATTAGGCCTGAAAAACAGTCGCTCCAGCCCACCTTTGTTGAAAAAAATGAAAAAGAAAACTATCCTCACAAAAACATGTATAGGCTCACGTGTGCGCACACACACAGGCCAATAAAAACTCCTTCAAACATGTCTAGAACGGTTTATGAAAAGACAAAAAGAGGGCCTCGGGGAATACCTCGTGTACACGATGCCGGTATATTGCTGTCAGGTTCACTGTCGGATGGGTTAATCAAAAACTCAAGGGGAAAGGTGCTATCTTCACCGCACACTGCCATCTTTATCGATTCTATTTGCAGCACCTCACCAGGATCGCACTTCTTTAACTATTCAATTGGTCCAAAATAGATTTTTCCATTTTACGCAGGAGCGACAGGGAAAACATTAGACCAGAACAAACGTGATAGAAACGTATCACAAAAGCAGATGAACAAACATTGTGGGAGATTTATGGCTGGGATTTTAATAAATTCGAGGGAGATGAATTGATTTTGGTTAGGGGTGTAAGCAACAATTTATTGGGTGGGAAAATGCATTATTTTCCAATTGTTATCAAGCTACAGTAAAACTGATTTGTGTCCTATTGCGTTTTATGGATAAAAGGAGGAGGAACCTTCACATGATTTAGATTAAATGTATTAATCAAAACCACTCAGTGTGAACAATATATCTACAACTTGAGAAGATTTTTGACATTTAATTCTGTCGCAACATTTTGGCTCTGCACCTCTTCCTCCAAATTCAATGGCTGCCACAGCTGAGGGAACGCTCTGTTTTAATTTTATGAGGCTTAAAGTAGCTTTTAACCAGCCAAGCGGCAAATAACATAGGATTAGAAATATTTAGTGTTTTCCGACTCCTTAACAAGGATAATCCTTTAGAAACAAGTCTGACCTTTGCGGCTTAATAACTTGGCAGTAGTTAACTCTTTAAATGATAGCTGGGTAATTTAAAGAATGATTTCGTAGCCATAATGATCGGGAAACAGATCAAGTGAGACACAGAGAGAGAGAGAGAGAGAGAGAGAGAATGAGAGGGGGGGTGTTAGATATGCAAAGATAAGCAGTGAAAGAACATTTCATGAAATTTATCTGGTGTGTTGTTGTCAATTAATTTAGATTTACTGACAAACCAGTAGACTGGAGATGCACACATTAATTCAATAAATATGCATTAACAAAAAGTAAACTGTTACTCATTAATGCCTGTATAAAATATATACTGGGCTACAAAATGAACTAAACACAATTTACAATATAAGCTAATCTTAAGTATATACAAATACACTTTTGGGCTTTAAAAAGACCACTATACTTAAACTGACCCCAACAAGCCACTCTATTAGTTCAGTCCATAATAATGATAAAATGCCCACCAAGGTCTCTTTGAACAGAAATCCATTTTGTTCCAAGAGCGCCTGTGTCCAGTCACTGTGCTCCACTTACTCTCTTGATTTGATAGTGAAAGCAGAAAACTTTTCAGTGTCAAATAGTATTTTAAACCAACAACTTACTAAAGTCCCATGTCATCAGGTCCATGAAAACTAATCTTTCAGTAGTAATAGCTCCTATAAAAGTGGACAGAGCTATTGAAATAGAGGCAAGTAAATAGGCAACAAATCCTTTGCTTGGCTCAGGTGGGCAATGAAGCAAACAAAAAGCTAGAAATGGGATCGGGCCCTGGATGGAGCACACTGGACCATGACTAAAATAGGCCAGAGTTCATAGGTCAAGGTCTTTACTAGAGCTACCCCCTCCCACACACAAGATGAATAGCTTTGTATACTACTCTGTTCAAGACTGACTTCAATTCACAATTACAAACACTTTTAAATAAGCCGGTAACATACAAGGAGGTTTTTTTTTCATTATGTATTATATGATATTATTTTATCATTTTAAAATAAAGAAAAAAATATGACTTATTTGTTACAGGCCTATTTAAAGAGAAAGAGAGAGATTTGCATGCAAAAATATGACTTATTTGTTACAGGCCTATTTAAAGAGAAAGAGAGAGATTTGCATGCAAATAAATCCAAAATATATTAAATACTAACTTCTCATTTTATTTTTTAAATCTATATATATATTAAATTTTACAATATATTTTATGATTTTTAAAATGTGATCTAATATTAACCTGTAAAATAAATGGAAAAAAATGAATATAATTTTCCCCCTTGTTTCATTTTAAATCTATATTTTCCTTTTTTTATACAGTACACATATCTCTCTAACTGAGTCCTTTAAACCAATGATGCTAGTCAGGTGGATTGAACTCTGTTGCCTCAGACAGTTTTTTTTTTGCCCTACATAAATGGAAATAATCAAAGCCAAAGTCATCACATTTGATTACCAATCACACTAGACATCCATGTTTGAATAAATGCACTGTCATGTTTT
This sequence comes from Carassius auratus, assembly GCF_003368295.1. Lineage (NCBI taxonomy): Eukaryota > Metazoa > Chordata > Actinopteri > Cypriniformes > Cyprinidae > Carassius > Carassius auratus. The sequence continues at coordinate 28,291 of NW_020527742.1, forward strand.
TATCATCAGAAAGATGCTCCCTGCATGTGGGAAATGTAATTTTATGTTTCGGTAAGTGAAAGTACAGAACACCATAGACAAAACACAAGTGCAAACAAGGGAATTTGTATAAAAATGTAATTCACAAAACCAAACAACACTGTGACAACCTAATCCCAGGAGACTTAGTCTTATTCACTCTCAAACCGCCATTATTAACAATGCCATAGTAATTCTGGAAACTTTGAACTCCAGAAATCAAAGTCTTGCTTAATCTTGCCAATACAGGGAAATTCTACTTTTCCCAAATGTTTCAAGTGCTACATTGCTCTCCTACAAAAGATTTTCGAGTGGAAGTAAACACTACAGAAATACGACTATGTTGTAACATTGCCCAGGAGAATTTAAATTGTTTTTTTATGGTTCTACGCAAAACCTATATGACAACAGCCACAAAACAAAAACAGTCTGACTCAATAGAGATGAAGGGGTAACCAACAGATGAATTGCAAAACGATAAAAATAATCAAGTTTGTGCTTACGGTGGACGTTCACAGCCAAAGCAAGATAACAAAGAGAAACATGCCTTGATTTATTTTCTCTTCAGCTCTCTTCAAAATTGGATGGCAAACACTCCCTATTCCATTAACTACAGTCCATATGATTTTTGGCAAATAAAACTGTGCAGTAGCATCTGTGTGCCTGATACAGTGGAGGAGAAACTGCAAACGCAAATGATACGTTTTATTATTTGCCACCATCAAATAGGCCCTTGCATCTGCTTCTCTGGCACCAGATCCGCAAACACAGTGCTTGTGTGAGATGGGAGAGACCTCAATCAAACGTAAGCTAAGCCTTTCTTCAGGACATGAAACAGAGCACTCCTCTAGCTGATATTATGTCTGCCAGAGAGAATGGGAGACGATGAAGAGGGAAGAAAGGAAATGCAAAACAGAAGGAGGATGGAAAATAACATGAATTACCTGATGATGAATAATAAGCAGCACGCGGTACATGCTGCACTTATAGCTTGCATGATAATCCCATCATGCATGCTACTGTAAGCTTCTAATGAAGTCATACAGAGTAGAAAAGGGTTTTTGCAGGTTTTATGAAGGTAAATTTAAGACTTAAGACTTATCTGAGACTAAGTAAAGACAGTTTAAGGAATTAATTTAATGGAACACACAATGCATCAATATGGTCTCTAAGTAAGTAAATGTAAATATAAAGCTTTAAAATAGAATTTCCATTACATTTTAATTTAATATCTAAATAAATTTCCAGTTCAGATTGGAAGTCTAAATATTCTAAAATCATGATATACAGTGCCTTTGCGAAAGTATTCAAACCCCTTTAAACACCATATTGATAAAGCAAAAACAGAATTGTCACAACTTCGTAAAATTATTATTTTTTTTTTTTTAAACTGTGATAAGTAATTTGCACAGCTATTCATACCCTTAACCAAATATTTAGCTGAATAACTTTTACAGTCTCATCAACATTTGGCAATTATCTGCCATTCTTCTCCTCACCTCTTCAGCTCTTAAGCTCGGTCAGGTTGGATGAAGGCAGATGCACATTTTCAGATTTCTCCAGAAATATTTGATTGGGTTCAATCTCAGGCTGTGGCTGGGCCACTCAAGGACATTCACAGTTGTCTATAAACCACTCTTGCTGTGTGCTTAGAGTCATTGTCCTGTTGGAAGGTGAAACCTTCTGCCAAGTCTGTGGTTCTGAATGCTCTGGGCTGGGATTTCATTAAGGCTATCTCTATGTTTTGGTGCATTGAGTCTCTCAGTCCTTGTCGCTGAAAAACAGCCCCACAGTACTCTGCTACCAGCACACTTTAATTGTGGGATGGTACTCTGCAGGTAATGAGCAGAGCAGGTTTCAGTCTGAGGGTCCTTTAGGTATTGTTTTGCATATTCTAAGTGTGTTTTCACATGTCTTAACTGAAGAGAGGATTGAGTTTGGCCACACCACCATAAAACCCAGATCGGTGGAGTGTTGCAGTGATGTTTGTTCTTCTGTATATTTAACCTATCTCCACATATGATCATGGAGTTGTCAACTAGAGTGACAATCATGTTCTTGGTCGGAGTCTAGACAAGGCCCTTCTCCAGTTGCTCACTTTGACCAGGAGGCCAGCTCTAGGAAGAGTCCTGGTTGTTTCAAACTTCTTCCATTATGGATAATAGTGGCTAAATGCTTCTGTGAACCATCAATGAAGCAGAATTTTTTATGAACTCTTCCCCATATGTGTGGCTTGACGCAAACCTGTTTCTGAGCTCTACAGGCAGTTCTTTTGACTCAGGGCTTGGTTTTTGCTGATATGCATTATCAGCTGTTAGACCTTTTATTAAGACATGTGTGCCTTTCCAAATCATACACTGAAAATAATTTTGCCCTTATTTGTCATTGGATCAAGTAATAAAAGATAGATTTTTTTATTTATTTGGATGAATGAAACATTTTGTTCAGTGTACCCATTTGATTGAATTCGCCAAAGGTTAACTTCACTCAAAGTTTAGTAACAAGCGAACTTAATGCTGCTGAGCTAAATTTCAACTGTCCCAGATAAGGGTATAATACTTATGCAATGGAATCATTTTTATTTTTTATTTTTTTATAAAAAAAATTTAAAACCTGCTTTTTGCTTTGCCAATATGGTGTACGGTATGTAGATTGATGTGGGAAAAAAGTAATTTAAAACAGTTTAACCTAAAGCAGCAACATAACAAATGTATTTATTGATTATTGTTCAGTTTCTCAGAAAACAAAAAACTTCATATGTACATTTTGTATCTCAAGTAGGCCTAAATGTATCTTATTTTAAGATTTTTCAATATTTGTATTGGGAAACAAAACGAAACCACAGAGAAAGTTTTTTGCAGTACATCCAACATTTCATGCCATGACTTTAAGTCTTTATGCACCGATTTAAGTCCTTTTTAGGACAAACAAAGACCTTTTCAAAAACAGAGGAAACCCAGGTAGAAACATCAGTTAAGCTTTTTGAAACATATAAAATATTTGTTTCTTTTATATTTTGAGTGGACAAAAGGTGAGTTTTCCTTTAAATTGGACACTCAGTCTAAAGCACGAAGACTGTTTGTAGAGTAGAGAAACAGAGAGCTATGATGAAACAGTGAGTACGCAGGTGATATATCCCTGCACACTAGCAGTGGGGCCGGCAGCGCTAAACGCCCTTCTGCATGGGGCAGAGGAGCTTCAACTTCATCAAACCCCTCGCAGGATCAGCCCCCTTCTTAATGGATTACTGCTGTCTCAGTGGAACCACACTGCAAATAATGATAGAACACCTGCAGATTAAACCATCTTACACAATACTCAATTCATTACCTTTTCCCCAGATAAAGGCCAGCTAATAAAAATATGATTTTCTCTTGCACCGGAACAGTCACACCTTTATCCTTTAAGGGAAACAAAGGGAGAGGGGGAAGGTGATATCATCCGAAAGCAATAAAGGCCAACATAGCTATTACATGGTTTCACCATTGCGAGGAAAAATAAAAATCTGTGGCGGTTTAGATTGAGATTTTCAACAAATCGCTGTATTTTATTATTTTTAGTTTGTTTTTTCTTTTATATAGGAACATTACATTACAAGAATATCATTAAAATTAGCTTTTTTTCTTTCTTTCTTTCTTTTTTTTTTTACAAGTGTTATATTTATTTGTAAGAGTGCGGAATCTTTCATAAGTCAACAGATATGAAAAATCCCACACTAAAAACATTTTTATTTCCATTATTTTAAAAAGCTTTAATACAGTTTATTAAAACCTCCCAGAACCTTGATACCTTTGGCACTGACAACCAAATAAAAGTGATAATCAGCAAAGTGTGATCTAGAGAAGTGAAACCAATGTGAAGAATGTAGTGGTGGTCTGATGCAGGGCAAAATTGGGTCACCTGGCTGCATGTAAACATGTGGGCTCTCAACAGCTCTCTCCAGGTGACACCTCATCACCGTGCTGCTAGAATGATGGCTTACACCCGTCTGGCTTGTCAAAACACTGTTTCGCAGGCAATTACCACGGTGGCCAGCCCACCACCGGGTTCGGATGGATGGGCGACACAGCCAAAGGGTCACTCCTCTGCCCATATTTCTAGCGCTTTGCTCTGGTGTGGCGGGACAGCAAATTGGCTGCCGTCTGTCAGCAGTTATCTGTATTGCCGGGACCTCGCAGGACGTCTTGTATCTTGCCTGTATCAGATCCAAACTAAAAACAGACAGAAGTGCTCTGTAAATGGATGAAATTCTCAAAAGATCTGTTTGAAATCATGTTTCTGTGTTGTCTTTCTCTTGCAGGATGTTATGAAGTGTGTACATTTAATACATGAATAAAGTATTTAAATAATCAAATATATATGGCCTTACTTTGATTTGTAAAGAAAAAAGTGCTTGTGTACTAACATTAAACAAAAGAAATGAAAGAAGTAAACATTAATATAGCCTACAGTACATTATATAAACACACAAAAGTAAAATACTAGTACAAACAACAATAAGGGGCTTTGTTATAATAATATCAACGAAACCACATCATTGTAATATCATTCCTTGTATACATATTAAATGCATACAGTATAATACATTTAAATACGGTTTGAATTTAAATACTGTACGCAACGACCAACGAGCTATCTAATAGGAAATATCATAAAAACACAAATAAGTTAATGCATGCAAACCCGTACAGTTCATAATATATATAAAAAAATAGTTTGTCGTACTTATAACTTATAACGGGGTTTAAATTAAACTTAACTGTTGACAAGAATTTTGCTTACTAACCAACTTCAACGCGTGACACCTCCTTCCCTGCGCGTGCCTGACAAGCACTCTCTCTCTACCCCGCGCGCGCACGGAGTCTTCCGTTGTCATGGACACCAACAAACTTCCGGAAACATGGCGAGACTTGAGAAACTTTACAGCCAGGTTGAAAACATAAAAGAGCAATATTTTATTCGCAACAGGTAATGAAAAACAAACTATTCAGTTCGTTACATTTGAAAACAATGGTATCTTGTTTTTTTTTTTATATCAAAACGTTAAAAACATTAAAAGCTGTTTTTAGAAAATAATAAATAATACATATATGCTTTGTAATTACATTATCAGTGGATAACACGCCTAAGATATATCACCTCATGTTACAGGATTGCGGAGGAAAACAGACAGAAAGAGAACCAGGCTGCGGTCCGAATTCAGAGCTGGTTCAGGGGCTGCCAGGTGAGAGAGTTCCTCAGGTAAGATCTTTCATTGTCATCTATCAACATTATCGATTGGTCAAGCTTCAATATGTACAGACAATTAACACTAATGTATGTTAATGTATGTACTTATATGTTTGTTTATTTGTTTATTTAGAGGGAACGTGAGTTGTAGTCCTGTTTCAGTTCATTCCCTGCTACATGAGACATGGCCATATAATTAAATAAAAGTTTTCTGCAGTGTTTTAGACACGTTTTACCTGTAGTAATCAGGTAACCTTAATTAATTCATTTATTTTATTATATATATATATATATATGTATATATATATATATATATATATATATATATATATATATATATATATATATATATATATGGATTGGAGATGTGTAATACTCGAGTCTGGAAGAAAAAATCCCATTAATTTTCTCCATAGAGATTTTTAACATCGACTACAAGGTTGATAATTGATATGCTGTTGTTGAATCTGTCAGCCACTTAAATAATCACGTTTAAGAGTGAAATTCTTGGTGAAAAACTACATTACCTATGATTCTGCAAACAACACTATAGTTATACAGTGTGTGTATGTTCACACTGTATAACCGGTTGGATTGATACATGACTTTTAACTCTTTAACAAAGCCTCGTTTAAAATACCTAAAGGAAAAATGAATACAAACACTTCCTGAACCAAGGCCACTGAAAAAATAGGTGGTAGCTGTTACACTCTATAGGTGTGTGACATTTCTAGTATACATATTCATATTGTATAGGTTAGGTAGATGTGTTAGTGAGGACAGGTGTATAATTTTATATTCCCAGCATATACCTGTAAGTGGCTGCTGAAGCCTAAATCTAATGCATTTGGTCTTCAAATGCAAGAATTAGCCAGTGCACAGGGCGCTACAGTGTGTAACCTCAACATATTTCTGTGCAGTGAGCAGACAAACTCCCAGACAGTAGGTTAATTTAGATTACTTTAGTTAATTGATCAATGTGTTAAGTGGCTAATTAAGCGCAATCTAGGCTTCTTGAGTGCAGCTCCAGGGTTGCCACCATTCCTATACGCATTGATTTTTTGGAGTTATAAATGGCCTTTTTGAAATTGATGGCCATGTTGAGTTCAGAGTCGCCATAGACATGCATTTAGAGGGTAGTTAATGATGAATGCAAATGTACAGTTGTCCAAGAAAGACCTATCACAGGCATGCAGAGGGAAAAAAAGGGGACTCTGAGGGAAAAAGTTTAGATTTAATCTATTTAAAATTACAGAACTACAGTACAGCTGAGTGTTGTTTTATTTTTCAGTCATCTGCATAAAAAGGCAACATTAATACAAAAAATATGGCGTGGATTCGCTGCACGGGCTCTTTTCAGACAAAGGGTAAAGGTAAGTTGTGGAGACATGTAATATTGATTATATTATGATAACCCTCATTAACATTTAGCAGTTAACAGTCATGCCATGATTTACATACATCTGGTGCAAGTTTGTAATTTGACAATTCGTATTGATTTTCAATGGAATGCTTTTATCTCCTCCATATTTTAAAGGTATTGACAAATTATTTTTTAATTTTTTTTTTACCTTCATTTCTTAATTTTCTAAAATAAATCCTAAGGGTTTTGTGAGAACAGATTTTATTTTATATTTAATATATTCAGGAAAATGTGGTTGTCTATGTATGTCTGTATGTTTAGTTACAACCTACAGTTGGTGGCCTGTTTTATGTCTCACTAAAACATAGTTACAGTATTGTTTAAGTTTTTTTTACATAACATCCAGGAAATCCAGTCAGTATAATATAGAAATTCTGCATTATTTGAGGAGTAACCTTTTTAAGAGAAAATAAATCATGGACTACCATGACATCTTATATATAAAAGGCAAGGAAACTGTACATGGTGTCCTTTTTGTTTAATTTATTGTTGCCTATAATTGAAAAATATGAACATCTTTCCTCTACTATCATGTAAAGAAGCAATATCAAGTATCTTTTGTGTCCCCAGTGAGTGAATCATTTGTGCCTTGTGTCCTGTGAATATTCCTGACTGTGTTTAGTTGGTCCATCTTCAGCAGCATTCCATTGATTATCAAACTCAGCGAAGAGCATTTTACCTTCATACATCTCCATTAGTCACCAGTATGACTTCCATAGATTTTCCCAGCCATGTCTGCATTATGTATTAAGAACAGGCACTTCCCTTCGATACAAAGTATGACTTGCCACTCCACCCTCTTATCTGCTGCTGCGTCTCCATGACTTTTATGTATTATGTATAAAGAGGATTTTATTCCTCGCATGTTGGGAAAACATCAGAGGGCCCAGTCACAATGTAATGCTATCTCCCTCTCTTCACAGACAGCATATTTTATCATGAAGATGAATTTCTACAATAAGATGGCTGTCAAGGTAAATATTTCTCTTTCTGTTTAGTGAGTGAAAAGTCTGTGGGTCATACATTTGATTTGGATGAAATCTGTAAACAATTTTTACTGGTTTGATGTGGCATAACAATCATAAAATGCCTAAATATACTCACATTTTTAAAAATACTTTTTTTCATGTTTTCATAGCTATTGTAAATACAGTATGTTACATATAGAAATATGATATCAGGATTTTTACTTGCATTGAATTTGCATTGCAAAATGCTCAGAAAGTGATATTGAAGAATTTTAAGTTGTTTTCTATAACAATCAATGTGGTTCTTTTGAGATTTAAATGAAACACACACACACACACAATGCAGCTCAACAGTTTTCAGTGGTGTTAGAGATGTTTCTTGCACATCAAATCAGCATATTTCTGATTTCTGAAGAATATTTCATGATTTCTGAAGAATCGTGTGACAGTGAAGACTGGAATAATGGCTGCTGAAAATTCACAAAAATAAATTGCATTTTTTAAAATATTAAAATACAAAACAGTTCATTTAAATTTAATTAAAATGTATTTATTTCACAATATTATAGTTTTTACTTCATTTTTTTTATCAAATAATTGTAGGCTTGGTAAGCATAAGATATTTTCCTTACACATACTTGCATGTTAACAGAAGTCAAATCCAAATATGAATGAATATGCTATCATATTTTCTAATCTGTTATAAGGCCTACAGTTGTCAAAAGGTAGCTACATCATATCAGCATGCTCTGTTTCACAGCGTATAAATCAAACGCGTTTATATTTGAGTGATATATTGGCACTTTTATAGAGCTATTGGTATGCATAGAAACTTTAGCTTTACAATTGTTTTTCCCTGAGGTGAAACTTTTAAAGAATTTTATAAGTCTTACAAAATTTCATAGCTTATTGAAGAATGTTGCATTGCTATGGAGGATTGCATATTTCTAGTGTGATCATTGGAAATCACAAGAAACGTGAACTGAGGGAGTGATTTATACGCAAATCTTTTGTGGTAAATCTAGGGCCCACCCTGTATTCTTTGCTCCCACTTCTGTTATGTGAGTCTAATTTGAAACATGAAGCTTGACCTCTTCTCAGGGGTCAGAGAATATAAGACTAAAGGTCCTGTCACCACTTAGACACAAACAGAAGCTGTTCAACAGGACAGACAGCTTTTATAGACCTTGTAAAAGATAGAGTGCTATGTCCGGGAAGCACCGGTAATGTAAAAATCTGCTGAAGGAAAAAAAGAAAAAGCGACTGTGAAAACATTCACTGAAGGATCTGTTTCAAGCACAGACTTGACAATTGTTCATTTTGAGTTTGGAAAGCTTCATGGGAAAGTATGAATGAGTTTTGCTAAAGAATGTCAGTTTATACAACTGTGGTCATATATTTTACATACGCCTTGCAGAATTTGCAATTATGATCTTAAAAATAATGCAATTATGATCCTGCTTATTTTGTTAAAATTAAGACGTATTGCAGATTAGATAGATGGATGGATGGATGGATGGATGGATAGATAGATGTATTGTATTGAATTGATTGCTCTTAATCAAAAAAGTCTGTAGTTTGCATCTAATCAGTTGCAAAACAAGGTCATTGCTCCTCCTAACCTTTTTCCATTAAAGCTGAAAACAACAGACATTGAAGCTTCAGCATTGCACTTCTTTTTAGCCATTTCCTTTACTCTATAAAGTGTTTATCATGCTTTTTACTGAAAGCCAATGTGTTAGCCTTTTAATAGAAATCAGTGTTTACAAGCCAGGCCCGATTTGTATTAGATCTAATTGAGCAATATGCATCATTGATTTTACTAGTCTAAGAGGTCACAAACAACTCTTAAACCAAGCCTGCAATTAATTTATTTAAAATTATCTATTGACTTCTGATCAATGGCAATTCTTGTTTTGTTTAGTTTTTGCCTTATTATTATTTTTTTCACCTGCTATTGTTTTAAGTACCTAATCAGCCTGAAGGACATCTGTCCTTTTTGTTTTGGGTCCTCAGTGGCGCTGTCATGGTGGCACTAACTATCACTCTCATTCTTCATGGAGTGACAATGACTGCGAGCTCTAAAGTGACAGTGGCTTCTTTAATGTGCTCTGACTTTGATTTGTCTTTTGCGAATTTAACTTCTAAATACTTTTTACAGTCCCCAAATAGAGCTCAATTTTATACTCTTTATCTGCACAGTGAAATAATAAAGGAATCAATAAATAATAATAATCGGGCATGTGCAATCATAATCAAAAATGAAATTTCTTTTGCAGATACAGCGGAGGTGGCGAGGCTATTATGTGAGGAAGTATGTACACAATTATTATGCACGCAAGAGATATTTGGAAGGATTGACAAGGAAGAATGAACACATCAGGTGAACAAAAAAAAATGTTTATGCATACTGTATACAGCTCCAAATAAAGTAATATTTGTACATAACATTACATTAGACTAATGTGCACAGATGACCATTGTTTGAAATTCTTGCAAAGACAAAGGAATGTCATGCTTTTAATGGCATGTTTGAGACATATACATTAGCAGCATGTCCTGCATAAATTGCCTCTGGTTACTTGAAAATGAATAACGTTATGAAATTCAAAATTAACCTCTGATTTGCGTGTGCCCCCACATTTATATATATATATATATATATATATATAAAAGTTCTTGCTTCAGGGGCTGAAGTAAGATGCCATCTTTTACTTTTGATAAAAATGAAGTCAATTTTTTAATGCGACCAATATATTTTGTGGGAAAATATCTTAAGGGTCTAGCTAAAATTAAATGTAAATCTGTTAAGTGCTCCTTGGATCACTGACTCCCAACACCCCACCCCTCCCTCCATCTCCCTGCTCCAGCCTCTCTTTAAGTGGGAATGTTCTCTTTTAATGGGGTTTTTCACCTATGAATCACATTAACACATTGCATTTCTCTATAAAAACATTGGGCCATCATGTACAGCAAGGTGTTTTATACTGTATATTGTACGCTTTTTCTTTTCTATTCTATTTCCTGTTTAGGGAGAGGCCAAAATTTAGCACACAAGATAGTTGTAAACCTGTATACAGATGCTGAGGTTACACAAAATAGAATGCTATGATTATATCTATTAGCATTGTCAATTTAATTCACATTTTTTTTACTTAAAATCATTGCAAAAAAGTGTGATTAAAACAACTGATCAGCTTTTAATGTAATTGATTTTATAATTTTTTGTTGACTGCCAACCCTGATATCTATATATTGTGAAAATATATTAAAAACATGACAAGTGGTGCAAGTAAAATCGACATTTTAATTATTTAGTAACTAGCTCATTTAATCATGTCAGAATTGGTCATTGTCTGATCAATCTGCCTGGTCAGTATTAAACAGTTATTTGTGAGAATAGAAACTCTTGTCCAAGTGTTATCTGTCCAACTGTATTTTACAAACAACATCCCATTTGTTAATTTTTTCACCCGTCCTTCTCTCTCTGTCTGCTAGTGCATTAATTAGTTGTTTATGTAACGCTTGTGAGGTCATGATGAATCAGTCAAAGATGCGAAGTGAAAGATCACTGCGCTGATTCTGACAATCTGTTCCACGTTGGGCTCAGGATCACCCACTGACTGATTAGTCACCCCTCAAAGGTCTTGATGCCAGGATTTTAATCCGTACAGCTCCGGCGCCTGAATAAATTATTCAAAATTTTCCTAATGGTATCCATTTAGCACAAGCAGACCAGCCCGGCATGCCAATGAAAGGAGGCCAGTGACTGCCCGTGTCAGGGTGGCCCCTCTCTCTCATTCTCTCTCCCTGCCAGCAGTGAAGGATCCTCCCTCCTTGTTCAAAACGATCTGTGTCGTTTCATTAGCTCTAGCCTGACGACAAGGCCCGCTATGTTCCAGTGTCCATCTTCATTCCGTTGTCCTTCTCTGCATACCTTAATGAAGTCAAGACCCGGGTTCAGCGCAGCAATTCCACAGCAAGAGTTTGTGCAATGTAACAATTTATCACTTGTCAAGAAGACACTTAAAGTTCCAGCACTTAATAAGGGCTTCCTCTGGGCTTGAGTAATTAGAACTGAGCGGCTTGCATATTTACTAAATGTGGAGTGTCATTGCCACCATGGCCTATTGCCTGCATGAATTATTTCTCTATCTGTAATAAACAGCTGGGTAATTATTACTGCCATAATCAGATAAATTTCTCTCTGTAATGTTTGAGCATGGCAAATCTTTAACTCTTTGGAAGCACAGAGGGAATTTATGGACTCCCATTGCTCAGGCTACTTTTTCTGCTCTCGTGTCCCTTTCAAGGACATCTGTGAAACTCACTCCTTAACTGCAGGCCTTATTAATTTTTTTTTTCTTTATAAACATTTCATAGTATTTAGGGCAGGTCTTTTATCAAAGCAAGACTCCAAAATACACAGGCCGCTGTATGCATATGCTTAATCACACAAATTACTGCATTCATTACAGAGAAGTGTACTAAATCTCATTTTATGGGCAAATTGATCTTAATGTTTACCACCTTTAAAGCATTTAAATTCTGCTAATTAATCATATTTTGTTTATTTCAAAATATCCCTTAAAAACAGCTTTTGGTGGTCTTTACAATTCTTTTATTATTATTATTAAATTACATCAAACAGAAATGTGGGAATTTATAGATAATACTGTAATTCCTTTATGACAAATGTCAAAAAGCACTCCGGTAATTATACTGCAACACTTTGATGATTCTCGTTCAATGTGCTATTATTTGTGTTATTTTAATTTCCCTGTAATACTATTAGTACTATTAGAAGTTTTTCTTACATATTTTATTTATTATTTATATATTTATTTATATTTACTTTTTGTAATTCTTTTCTGTGTTTTTGTAATTTTAGGTTTGCCGTGTTTTTCCAAAATTTTGTAAATTTTGTTTTTATGGTTTTAGTTTTAATTCATTATAATCCTGTGTTGTTCATATATCAAACAAAATATTATAAAAAAATATATATACTATGAACACACACACAATGCTGTCATAGTTATCTAGATAATTAATCTATTGTTGATATTAAATATCTTTTTACATATTATTATTATTATTATTACTTTTATTAATTCATATGTGGATATGTGGCATATTGCAAAAGCTAACTAACAAGCTAGTCTGAAGTCTTCTGGTAACGGCTTGTATTTTTGTCTGAAAACCACATGCCTAGCTATTGATAGGTAAGGGTGATTAGCACCTGGTGGATTCCACAGTAAGTGGATGCAATTCGGTGGGCGCAGGGTGTTTATAGCTGCGTGTTGTTTAAGGACACACAAAGGTCATCTGTGTTAGCTGCTCCCATGTCTCCCTACCGGCCCATCAACACTAATGAGGTTTATGTGTTACCCCAGCCTTCTCTTAGACACAGATCGAGATCCCCTTCCACTGTTACAAATCTATTTGGCTTTTGTCCACTACAGTGCAATTAATAATAAGCGGGAGATATAGGTTAGCAAAGGTCACACAAACCGAGGCTGGCCAGACAGCGATGCAAACATTGCAACCTCAGACCACGACAGAAAACACACTCACTACTGTCCAGACTACTATGCATACTTGATTTATTTAGCGATTTACTTTTACGGAGAGAGAAAAATGCATCATAGGAAAAGTATGTAATAGAAAGTGTTTTGTGCAGTTTATGTTCATTATTATTTTATTGTATGTTATGCTTACTCTAGCACATGCATAAATGTAGTGGTAGAAAATATGAATTGATGTTCGATTATGTTTATATGTATTATCATATACATAACAAACATACACGTTTTTTGTAAACTCGTGTCATGAATCAGAATGAAATAATCTAGATGACCATAATCTAGATGAAATACTATTATTACAGTATATCAGCCATGCTGTTCTCTTGAACAGCCCACAAGAGTATTGAATATCGTCCGATGTCTTGGGACTGAGACAAGAGCTTACCGAAGAGTAAGTTGAAAAAACTGTAGGTTTATGTGTACTGTTTTCTGCTTCCCAGGAGAGACCTGGAGGAATTTGCAGAGCTCCAGAGGAGAGAGAGAGAACGGATCACTCTGGAAAAAGAGGAAAAAGAGAAAAGCATCCAGGCTCAGAGACTCCACTTCCTCCTGAGCACTAAACAGGTCAGTGGCGAATCAATGAGACACACATTATGTGTGTATATCCTGCATATATTTATTTGAGGTCACCGATTGAAAAGAAACTGTGTAGGTATGGAGTATGAAGACCTGTGTTTATTTTACAGCAGGGCTCATAACTGCTGCAATCATCTGCTGATATATATATATATATATATATATGTGTGTGTGTGTGTGTGTGTGTGTGTGTGCACTTACTTATATCACTTTTGGGTACATTCACCAGAATACACACCAGTAAACTGAGGACCACCCAAAAAATTGAGGACATTTTGTATGTCCTCATTTGTTTGACTATACAGTGGCATTCAGCATGCTCTAAAATGGTTTCCAGGCTTAAAATCTCACTTGTCCCAAAAAATCACTTTTAATTGATTTGTGTACCTGAAGTGTGTATGCCCCCCCACTAAAGTGTGTATAACACAGCGCCCTCTAGGAGTACTGCACTTCCGGAAAAGATACACACTTTGGGGATTCTGACCAATCAGAGCGCAGGAAGCCGCTATGGGAGCGGGACTTGGTGATCTGACCAATCAGAGGCCAATACGTCATCAATAAAGATGGCGGAGGCAAAAAACATGTTGATTGTGAATGAATTGACAGATAATCCACATTAAATTACAGATAAATTCCCAATAATTAGTATTAAATAAGATTAGACCAATATGCATTGAGCAGCAGGAGCTCTCGCGATTCATATTAGCATGTTTTACAACTTTTAATCCTCGCGTTTTTCTCTCGCATCAGAGTCTGCTCCGTGTGCGTGTGTAAAGATCGCGCTGCCCCGCGTCACCATGACTACAGCACTTACATCGGATATTAATGCTGTAGGAACAAGTTTGACGCAGGAAGGGACAGACACAATACATCATGTGAATTTGAAAAGTAACATATTTCCTTCCAAAAGCGGAGGGGCAACTGTTTAAATCTGTTATTGTGGGTGTGGTGATATACATCTGAGTTTATTCAATAAAAATATACAAGCAATTAAAATATGTGAAAACAGGCAGATTCGCTTGCTTTTATAAGTGATGTTATTTGTTTTAAGTGTTTTCTCCAACTTTGCGTCCTGCCATTTCCCTGACAGCGCAGCCAGGCCCCTCCCCCACCCAGAGCACGCGCGTCTGTAACCAGAGCAACACATTCACTTACAGCAAACAAGCAAACATTCTCTTTATGTTATATAATATTATATTATTTTATATTACATTATATATTATATTAATTATATTACATTACATTATATTCCTTCATTTATTATATAATTATATTATATGACATTACATTGCATTATATTACTTTATATTATATTATATTTTTATATAGAGGAAAGAAGGTACAGCAAACATCTTTTTATTTATATTCTATTAATTATATTTGAAGTTTTTCTTAGTCGCTTTGGGGCATTTCTCAGATCACGACTAAAATTCTTATTCAACCTCCACGTTATCTACTTCCTGTGCACCTCAAAAGCAATTGCTCATCATTTGAACAAATTACAAATGCAACTGATTATGTACACGTTTTATCTGTTTCTTACATTATCAAATGCCATGTTGATCAAAAGTATGGTTCTCTGCTGAATTCTCCCAAGTCTTCCTCCCCAAAACATCTAGGTATTAATTCATTAAGTCATTAAATGCAGAATAGTAGTTGTCATAAACTGTCAAGCAAATTTTCTATACACTTCTCTTAGACATTTTTGTCCTGAATTGTTGAATTGCAGAGGTGAATTCTGATTTTCACTAATGAAGGGGAATGTAAAGCATTCGATCATCCAATAATCCACCAGTTCCTTAAAATAGCTCAGAGTGCATCTCATTAAGCTTCATCTGAGAAGCATACAGACAGAGCACAACACAACACAGTGTTACACACTCTGGTAATTTAAGAACAACAAGGTACAAACAGGGTGAACAGCATGGAAGAAGAAGTAAGTATGTGTGGTGGAAGAATACAGAGGTAAAACAGAGGAAGAGGTAGAAGAGGACAAGATTCTGAAGAAATAAGGGCCACTATCATGTTCTCAATATCATGACCTTATGGCCGAAGCGGGTCAAAAGGTGAGCTGAATGTTGGGAGAACAACCGTGTGTGTCCTCAGTCATTAAAACATTTGAACAGGTGTGCTTCTTCTTCTTTTATTGACGGTTGGCATACCAATTTGGTGCATTACCGCCACCAACTGTTTGGGGTGTGGAGCTTCAATGCGGATTTCTACTAATATGTATTGAAAAAAAATATATAATAATAATAATAATGATATATATATATATATATATATATTCTTGGTTATTCTTAAATTCGATTAAATAAGTCTGTTTCTTTAAGGTATCTCATGCTGGCCATGCTGATGATTTTGATGCAGAAAAGGAAAGTAAACCCTCTACTGATAAATGTGTGTAACCTAATTCTTTAACTTGTTCTAACAGTATGATTCGTTCTGTTCTGTATGCTTCACATTCTATTAATATATGCTCTACCGTTTCTCTCCCCCCACAATTAATGCATAGTCCTTGAACAGGTGTGCAATCACACAGTGTTCACTATACTGTAGTCGTGCAATACAGCATATTTACATTATATATTACAGCAGTCTACTTGCATTTTACATTGGCAACTCCGGTCCTGGAGGGCCACTGTCCTGCAGAGTTTAGCTCCAGCCCAGATAAAAACTCACCTGCCTGTATATATCTAGTAATCCTGAAAACATTGATTGCCTTGTTCATGTGTGTTTAATTAGGGATGGAGCTCAACTCTGCAGGACAGTGGCCCTCCAGGACCGAAGTTGCCTATCCCAGAGGCATAATGTAAAAAACACTTATACAAAGTATACAGGTGCTGGTCATATGATTAGAATATCATCAAAAAGTTGATTTATTTCACTAATTCCATTCAAAAAGTGAAACTTCTATATTATATTCATTCATTACACACAGACTGATATATTTCAAATGTTTATTTCTTTTAATTTTGATGATAATAACTGACAACTAAGGAAAATCCCAAATTAGAATTTTGTGAAAAGGTTCAATATTGAAGACACCTGGTGCCACACTCTAATCAGTTAATTAACTCAAAACATTTAAATCGTCTCTCAATAGTTCTGTAGGCTACACAATCTTGGGGAAGACTGCTGACTTGACAGTTGTCCAAAAGATGACCACACCTTGCACAAGGAGGGCAAGACACAAAAGGTCATAGCTAAATAGGCTGGCTGTTCACAGAGCTCTGTGTCCCGGCACATTAATAGAGAGGCGAAGGGAAGGAAAAGATGTGGTAGAAAAAAAGTGTACAAGCAATAGAGCTGGTAAGTCCCGCCCCTTCCGTAAAACCCAGCTGGACCTTAAAGTTGAAAAACCGTCAATGCAAGTGAATGGGAGAAAATAATTATTTTCTGGTCCCGTTTGAATTGTGCCATGAATGTGAACAGTGACAGTATATGGTATGATTTATCGGCTAGCAGTTGTGGAAAAGACATAACGAGAAAGACTACATGTCGCCTATGTGACGTCACCCCATAAAGTTGACTTACCTGTGGTTTTCGCCAACCTCAAAGATTTTGTCCTCTCCCTGAAAGAAGGTGGTGAAGTGCACCAAAGACACAGCCATGTTTAGCGGGATCCGTGAGCTAGAGCCATGTGCTAGTGTTGTTGACGTTTCAAACATGTCGAAAGCAGCAAAGAGTTGTAGTCCACAAAGTGCTGTCACAAAAAGTCTACCCCTATCAAACTTCTACCTGCTAAATTGTAACATTCTTCACACGAAAGATTATATAAAAAATTCACAGACAACATATGTTCACATTCATGTCATAATTCAAACGGGACCAGAAAATAATTATTTTCTCCCATTAATGAAATTAATCCCATTTGCATTGACAGTTTTTCAACTTTGAGGTCCAGTGGGGTTTTACGGAGGGGGCGGGACTTACCAGCTCTATAGGGATAACCACATCCTGGAGAGGATAGTGAAACAAAACCCATTCAAAACTGTGGGGGAGATTCACAAAGAGTGGACTGCAGCTGGAGTCAGTGCTTCAAGAACCACCACGCACAGACATATGCAAGACATGGGTTTCAGCTGTCGCATTCCTGGTGTCAAGCCACTCTTGAACACTCAGAAGCGTCTCACCTGGGCTAAAGACAAAAAGGACTGGACTGCTGCTGAGTGGTCCAAAGTTATGTTCTCTAATGAAAGTAACTTTTGCATTTCCTTTGGAAACCAAGGTCCCAGAGTCTGGAGGAAGAATGGAGAGGCACACAATCCACGTTGCTTGAGGTCCAGTGTAAAGTTTCCACAGTCAGTGATGGTTTGTGGGGCCATGTCATCTGCTGGTGTTGGTCCATTGTGTTTTCTGAGGTCCAAGGTCAACGCAGCCGTTATACCAGGAAGTTTTAGAGCACTTCATGCTTCCTGCTGCTGATCAACTTTATGGAGATGCAGATTTCATTTTCCAACAGGATGTGGCACCAGCACACACTGCCAAAGCAGTACCTGATTTAAGGGCCATTGTATCCCTGTTCTTAATTGGCCAGCAAACTTGTCTTCTATGGGGTATTGTGAAGAGTAAGATGTGATATGCCAGACCTAACAATGCAGAAGAGCTGAAGGTCACTATCAGAGACACCTGGTCTCTCATAACACCTGAGCAGTGCCACAGACTGATCCACTCCATGCCACGCCGCATTGCTGCAGTCATTCAGACAAAAGAGCCACAACTAAGTATTGAGTGCTGTACATGCTCATACTTTTCATGCTCATACCTTTCAGTTGGCCAGCATTCTAAAAATCCTTTCTTTGTATTGGTCTTAAGTAATATTCAAATTTTCTGAGATTTTACGTAGTTGTCAGTTATAATCATCAAAATTAAAAGAAACATATTTGAAATATATCAGTCTGTGTGTAATGAATGAATATAATATACAAGTTTCACTTTTTGAATGATAGTTCACTGTTATATTGACAAAATGACAAAGCATTTTGACTATCATGTTTGTAAACAATGACACAAGGACTTGTCATTCTGATGGCACTGATGTTCATTGATATTGTATTAAGGATATTGAGCAAGTTACAGGCTTTGTTTTTGTCTGGGTTTGTACCAATTGTTTTGAAAAATGCACTCACTGGTTTGCAAATCTTAAGAATTATTCAAGAAATGATATATATATATATATATATAGAGAGAGAGAGAGAGAGAGAGAGCAGTTATTGTCATACAAAATAACAAAAAGTGTTTAAAAGAATCATGAATTAAGCTGGCACGTTTAAATGTTTGTTAACATATTTATTTGTTCTTACTTTGATTTTATAGCCCTAGCCCTAGCCCTAGCCCTAGCTGAGATCTGCTTCTGCTGCTCATACTGTGATCAGCCGCCCTTCCCCCACAGCACTCTCTGATCGCGCGCGCGCCCTTCCCCCACAGCACTGTCTCTGACTGACTCGCTGCAGATGAGATGCTTGTATATCAGCCCTGCTGTGGGTTTGCAGACTTCAATTGACTGTTTTGATTAATAAATGCTATTACAGTTTTTTTTCAATCGCTTACAAGCGCTTACCCATACTTTAGATACTTTTTCTAAACTCTTAACACAGACTCACACCTACAAAACACAATTGGCCAAATGGATAATTTTCTTCTCGAAAACACATTTTGTTAAATTTATACTAAATCTTAATTTCAAAATAGAACACATCTTTCTGTCAACACACCAACTTTACCAAAACACTGGAAATCTGACTCAAAATTAAATTGTTCTGTCAAAGAATAACACTTGTTTTCACCTCAAAAGGTACATGCAGTCAATCAAAGTACACCAGGTTTCAAAATACTGGCTATTGTTGACATTACAAAAACTGCATAGACTTTTATGTTTCAGTTTTACAGGTATTTGCATGCAAAACATTGCAATTCACTGTTTTACACTAAATTTCTTGGTTAGGAACTGTATGTCCAAATGTACAGTAATGTTCACATTCAAAAGCATTCCAGTAAAAAGCTATTTTTTTCCTTTACTGTTTACTGCAGGAGGTACAGTAGAAACGCGGTATGATAGAACAGAAAAGGTTTGAGAGTATTGCTTACAGTGAACAAAATATCCATCTCACTGCTCCTGCTCTTCTCCCTGGCCCCCTTGCTCTTACTCTTCCTCGTCCATACATTACAGTGTTTGTCTTTTTCTGTTTCCAAAAATATTACTCTTCAAAGTCCTCCTTTTACTGTATTGTATAAGTGTCAATGTAATAGAAAAAAAATAACCCCTGCAATTGAGTCTAAGCCAGATTGGAATCAGCTGTGGTTGGCCCAATTTACACAACATAAATCAGCTAAGATATATTGTTTTTGAACTGATATCATTGCAGAAGCAGAGGTTTTATACTGTATCTAAGGTTTGGAACATTGTTTTTTCTATTGTGGGATGTTGTGTGTTAACATTTGTAAATACTACAAAAACGATCCATAATTTTGTTGGGAGGTATAGCTTGTCTGTTCAGAAAATGTAAAGCATTGTGGAAATGTGTTCAATGACTCCATATTGTGTCAAAACGACATGAAATGTGTGAATGGTAATGGCCACAATAGACAGATGCTGTGCTAATTGTGTTTAGAGTTTTGAAAATGTGACAACTGCTTGGACAAATGCTTGTTAGCGACTGAAAAAAACTGTAATAGAAAATAAGATGTCTGTTCAAGAGATCTAGGGTTGCTCATTTAGACAGTTGTGAGCTCTTGTTTACAGCAGACCTGCACGTTTTTGAAATATTCAATATATTGTTAATCCTCTTAAAAGCTTTATGATGTGGTG
>NW_020527743.1:0-46552 GCF_003368295.1 Carassius auratus
TCCAAACTACAGTCTGTGCGGCGTCCAACTGTACCTGACGATATCCTCCAAGCTACAGTCTGTGCCGACGTCCACTGTACTGACGATATCCTCCAAACTACAGTCTGTGCGGCGTCCAACTGTACTGACGATATCCTCCAAGCTACAGCCTGTGCCGAGTCCAACTGTACTGACGATATCCTCCAAGCTACAGTCTGTGAGGCGTCCAACTGTACTGACGAATATACTCCAAACTACAGTCTGTGCCGCGTCCAACTGTTACTGACGATATCCTCCAAACTACAGTCTGTGCCGCGTCCAACTGTACTGACGATATCCTCCAAACTACAGTCTGTGCCGCGTCCAACTGTACTGACGATATCCTCCAAACTACAGTCTGCGCCGCGTCCAACTGTACTGACGATATCCTCCAAAATAACAGTCTGTGCGGCGTCCAACTGTACTGAAGATATCCTCCAAGCTACAGTCTGTCGAGTCCAACTGTACTGACGATATCCTCCAAACTACAGTCTGTGCGGCGTCCAACTGTACTGACGATATCCTCCAAGCTACAGTCTGTGCCGCGTCCAACTGTACTGACGATATCCTCCAAGCTACAGTCTGTGCGCGTCCAACTGTACTGACGATATCCTCCAAGCTACAGTCTGTGCCGCGTCCAACTGTACTGACGATATCCTCCAAGCTACAGTCTGTGCCGCGTCCAACTGTACTGACGATATCCTCCAAACTACAGTCTGTGCCGAGTCCAACTGTACTGACGATATCCTCCAAACTACAGTCTGCGCCGCGTCCAACTGTACTGACGATATCCTCCAAGCTACAGTCTGTGCCGCGTCCAACTGTACTGACGATATCCTCCAAGCTACAGTCTGTGCGCGTCCAACTGTACTGACGATATCCTCCAAGCTACAGTCTGCGCCGCGTCCAACTGTACTGACGATATCCTCCAAACTACAGTCTGTGCCGAGTCCAACTGTACTGACGATATCCTCCAAGCTACAGTCTGCGCCGCGTCAACTGTACTGACGATATCCTCCAAGCTACAGTCTGCGCCGCGTCCAACTGTACTGACGATATCCTCCAAGCTACAGTCTGCGCCGCGTCCAACTGTACTGACGATATCCTCCAAACTACAGTCTGCGCCGCGTCCAACTGTACTGACGATATCCTCCAAACTACAGTCTGCGCCGCGTCCAACTGTACTGACGATATCCTCCAAACTACAGTCTGTGCCGCGTCCAACTGTACTGACGATATCCTCCAAACTACAGTCTGTGCCGCGTCCAACTGTACTGACGATATCCTCCAAACTACAGTCTGTGCCGAGTCCAACTGTACTGACGATATCCTCCAAACTACAGTCTGTGCGCGTCCAACTGTACTGACGATATCCTCCAAACTACAGTCTGTGCCGAGTCCAACTGTACTGACGATATCCTCCAAACTACAGTCTGTGCCGAGTCCAACTGTACTGACGATATCCTCCAAACTACAGTCTGTGCCGAGTCCAACTGTACTGACGATATCCTCCAAACTACAGTCTGTGCGGCGTCCAACTGTACTGACGATATCCTCCAAACTACAGTCTGTGCCGCGTCCAACTGTACTGACGATATCCTCCAAACTACAGTCTGTGCCGCGTCCAACTGTACTGACGATATCCTCCAAACTACAGTCTGTGCCGAGTCCAACTGTACTGACGATATCCTCCAAACTACAGTCTGTTCTTCCAGATTAAGAGATGGCATCTCATTTTTCACTGCCACGCCTAAAATAAGTTATGATGTCTCATTTTTAACTGCCATACCCAAATTTTGTGATGACATCTTGCTTTTCACTTCTACGTCCAATTTAAGTAGTGAGGCCTTTCCATCTTTTTTCCCAGTGATGTCCAAATTTAGTGATGATGTCCCTCCAGTTCTAGGTTATGTCACGTCTGACTGCAGAGATGAAGCTCTCCAAGCTTCAGTCTGTTCTGTAGCTGACTTGAGTGTCGGTGTCCCCCAGTCTCCACTCCACAAAACATTCGACTGTAGAGACAATGTCCCCCAAGCTACAACCTGTGCAACACCTGACTGTAGTGTTTATGCTCCCCGAACTCCGTCAAGCCAGTTACAGGATGATGAGACAACAATTATTGGTTAGTTTGCTACCACAATATAATCCAACTCACACACACACACGGTTTATGCTTAATATGCATTTTGTTTTAGAGTAGTTAACATGGAATGCAATTAATTTAAAGGTATTTTAAATTGTATCATTTATGTATGACAAGTACGGGTAACTAATAGTTTTTAGTGTGACAAATTATTTTTTAAAGGCACAAATATTCAATGTATTAACTCAATTATTCTTTCTCAATTCTAGTTTTTAAGTAGACGAAGTAAATGCTGTCTCTGTGACATTTTATGATGACATCTCTTATTTATTTTTTAACAGACATCAATTCACACCGTTATGAAATCGGCTGTCAGTTGGGTAAAGGAGGCTTTGGAATCGTGTACGCAGCAACTCGTTTGAATGATGGCCTACAGGTATCAATTTGTATTACTGACATTATTTTTCTAGCTAATCATGTTTGTCCTATTGTACTTGTCTCGCTCTCTCTAATGTATGAAATGATGATAACTCTGCTGACATGATGAATTATAAATCTCACATACATCACCTTTTTGTTTTGTTGATCAGGTGGCAATAAAATTGGCATCCAACAAGATCACAAAGTTCATCAGCATTGTAAGTAGGCTGTGCTCTCTGTTTCTCCTCTCAGTCACTGCTTTCATTTTCAATCATCTCATATTAACATTAATCACAGCCTTAAGTGGTTTTTCAGCAGTCAGTCTGTCATTGTCAACAGTTTTCCTGGAGTTGTTTAAGTCCTATATCTTTCTTACCGTCATAACAACTCTCTTTCTTCTAGGATGGTTATTCTGGACGTCTTCCTCTGGAGGTTGCTTTGCAAATTCTTGCAAATAAAGGCCCCAGGGTGGAGGAAATCGTTCAGCTTCTGGACTGGCGGCTGGATCCTGACTATTACTTTATGGTCCTAGAGCGGCCCGTGCCCTGTCAGTCCTTGTTTCAGTATTTAAAGTGCTACAAGGGCATCATGGACGAGGACTTTGCTCGAGTTATAATGAACCAGGCAATATTTGCGGCTCGGATGTGCTGCCTTCGTGGAGTGTTGCACCGGGACATAAAGCTGGAAAACCTTCTGATCAACCCGGACACACTCGAAGTCAAATTGATTGACTTTGCCTGTGGTGCAATCCTCACCGACGGGGGTTACACGTCCTTTACTGGTATGTATGATGATCCCTCAAAGCTGTGAAGTGGGTGTCTAATGGGATCCTCTGCTGTGAATCAAATGATTATGAATATCTAGTTAAAATGCTGTTTTAATGGAAACCAAATGTAATTTCCAGGCACAAGAGAGTACTGCCCTCCTGAGTATCACATGACCGGCCAGTACCACGGGGAACCAGCGACAGTGTGGTCACTCGGGATCCTCTTGTTTGTGATTCTTTTCCGTAAATATCCAAAGAGACGACACCTGCACAAGATTAACGATCAAAACTGGACCAAAGCTGGCCTGTCGAAAGGTTAGATCTCTTCTTCAGCACAAACCAATATGGTCGTTGAGATAATTTAACTGTCCATCAAAGAGATCACGTGTGAAGTTCAAAGTGATATTCAGACATATCTTTCTTTGTTCTGCACAGAATGCTGCGATTTAATTCGCCGGTGTCTACAGATCGACCCAAAGCAGCGGATTGAACTGGGGAAACTCAGTCTCCACGACTGGCTTATGGTAAATACATTCTGATGATTTGAAGATTTGCCTTGGTTTAATTATAAGACTATGGACATAGCTTTCTTACTGTTTCTTTTTATACAGTTTTCTTTTCCTATTTGCTGTAACTGTTATATAGTCGATCTATTTGACCTGATTTGACCTGCTCTTTAACTTTCTTTGTTGTGAATTTGGTTTCTGTCCTGTTTGAGTATTTTGAGACTAAACCTGATTTCTGTTGTTTCAGACTGCAGACAAGGAGAATAACAACGACACAATAATGGGTCAGTTTGGTACCATAAACACACACACACACACACAGTCTTCACATGTTTTACACTGACTTTAGTATGCACTTTTCTAATAATAGCAATTCAACAAGATTTCATTTACATTTATATAAATGTGTGTAAGGTGAAAGTATGTATTTCACTCAGAAAAAACACACACATATATTTCTTTATTTTATGACTACTATAGTTTCCTTAAATAGTCCTGTAGTGTGCCAGTATTTGTTAAGCACAGATTTTTAATGTCATGTGTCAAATTGAATATGAATTATAAAAATAATGATTTTCTTTCTACATCATATCTTTTAACAGACATCAATTCATGCCGTTATGAAATCGTCTGTCAGCTGGGTGATGGAGGCTTCGGAACCGTTTATGCAGCGACTCGTTTGGACGACGGCCTACAGGTATCAGTTTTCATTACTATCTCGAATAGAATAACTTGATGATTATTTTTGTCCTGTGTTATAGTCATCTGATGCATCTAATGCAAGCGCTCTGAATTTATATTTAATTTACTGTTTAAAGCTCTTAAATTGTCAGAGCTTGTTAAGTCATGCTCTACATATTTGTATTTAGGTTCATGAAAATGTCTGTTCAGGGCTAATGTTTGAATGAATGAATGAGTTGTAACTCTTGCAAACATCGTTGTTGTTTTGTTGATCAGGTGGCGATAAAAGTCGTCTCCAGCAGGAACAGAAAGTTCATCAGTATTGTAAGTAGGCAGTGCTCTCTCCGTTTCTCCTCTCAGTCATCCGATCACAGACTGTAGATGATTTTTCAGTCTGTCATTGTCTAGAGTTTGTCCTTTATCCATCTAACCGTCATAACAACTGTCTTTCTTCTAGGACGGTTGTTCCAAGCCTCTTCCTCTGGAGGTTGCTTTGCAAATCCTTGCAGACGGAGACCCCAGGGTCGAGGAAATCATCCAGCTTCTGGACTGGCGGGTGGAGTCTGACCACTACATTTTGGTGCTAGAGCGTCCCGTTCCCTTTGAGGAACTGAACTGGTTTCTCCTGCAGCAAATGGGTACCATTCAAGAGGACATGGCACGAGTTATAATGCGCCAGGCAACATTCGCAGCTCAAACATGCTGCAGACGTGGAGTGTTTCATCAGGACATAAAGCTGGAAAAGCTTCTGATCAACCCGGACACACTCAAAGTCAAGTTAACTGACTTTGGGTGTGGTGACTTCCTCAGCTGTGTGGGTTACACGTCCTTTGTTGGTATGTATGATGATCCCTCAAAGGTTACAGTGGGTCTCAAACTGAGGGCCGTTCACACAGGACCCTGAGTGAATCAAGCTCATGGAATGGGATCCACTGTTGTGAATCACATTAATTCTTGCATAGTGATGGTTATACAGTTAAAATGCTGTGTTAATTGTAAACAAATCTCTTTCCTCCAGGCACAAGAGAGTACTGCCCTCCTGAGTATCACATGACCGGCCAGTACCACGGGGAATCAGCGACAGTGTGGTCACTCGGGATCCTCTTGTTTCTTATGCTGTGTGGGGATTTTCCAAATACACCAGACCTGAGCATGATCGACGGTCACAACTGGACCAAAGATGGCTTGTCGGAAGAATGCAGCGATTTTATTTGCTGCTGTCTGCAAATCAATCCAAAAGAGCGGATTGAACTGGAGAAACTTAGTCTCCACGACTGGTTTATGGTAAGTACATTTTTTATTTGTTTTGATTTATTTATCAGGTGTCATACAGTCAGATGATCAATTATAATGCTGAACGTCTTAATTCTTATTTCTGTTTAATGTATTTAAACAGTGAACCTGATTTTGGATTTTTCTGTTTTTTGTTTAGGATTGCTGAAATGAGGGGAGCAAAAGAAAATAGTGTAAGTAATGACAAGAAAGAAAGTCATGAAATTAAAGGAAATTTTATTGAACAACATAGGTTTTCAATATATATTATTAAATGAAATAATAATAATATATTAGAGATATAAAGCTATCAAAAATAACAAATATATAAAATATAAAAAGATGAATAAAATATAAATAAATATAAAAGATTCACTATGTTGTGTTGCATAATTACATTTATTACTTAAAGCTGTGGTAGGTAAATTTTGACGCTCTAGCGGTTAATAAACAGAACTGCTTGCGTCTTGAGGAAGAACATCGTAGCCGGAGCTACTTCTCTCTGTTTATGTCTATGAAGAATCACAAAGGTACTGGGTTACTCCGCCGCGGTTCTCCCGAAGCAATCTAAAATAGTCCGAATATAAACACTTATTATAGGTGCACCCTAGTGATTCAGGACAAGCCAAAAACACGGTTTGGAAAATGGATTCATGGTGTACTCGCTTATTATATACATTTTTTACATTTTGAACACAAACAAAGTTACGGACCGCAGCTCTGATTGGTTGTTTCTTAACGGGAGCTGATGACTTTCTGCAAATGGCAATAGGAGCACTGGGAGGAGCCAGAGGAGCTTGATTTTTTTCACAGATTATCTGTCTCATATTCTACTGTCAGGACATAATGACAGATAGTTTGATAGACAGTAACGTTTCAGACTGGACTGGTGTCTTACATTAGACCCGCCCTGAGTGAGCTATCATCAGTCGGCCGTTGCTTCACCGCTGGAGCAAATGTAGACAAGACTTTCTCCTAAATGATTGAGGTGTTTTTTTGTTGGATGTAATAATGAACAAAGCCGTTGTCATTTACTTCCGACATCTGAGCCACTGAAGACGCAGTGGATTACCTTTTGTTTCTGAAGAGAATGCGCCCCTGATCTATGTTTGCGCAAATCATTCATGATCCAGCTTCACCTACAGAAGAAGTGAGTATAAGGTTTGATAAATCTTTGCAAAACGCCTTTCCTAATAATTTGCTAATTAGCAAGTTTCACGATGAATGCGGCTAAAGTAAACAGTCTCTCTCAGAGTGGCTTGAAGAGAGGGGCGGAGTCAGCAGAGCTCATTAACATTTAAAGGAAAATGCTACAAAACTGTGTGCTCTAAAATGAGCTGTTTTTGACAGGGGGGAAAGGGTGTTTTTTACACTACCATTGAAAAATTTTGACCAAACTATGTTACAGACTTTTCATTAAGAACTTAAAGAATCATATCAACTGGTAGAAAGTTGGTATCCTATGGCTCCTTTAAACAACCAGCAGTAATGTCCAGGGATGTAAACAACTCAATATTCTGAACAACTAGTAGTTAATGCTGTATTTAAATGCGTTTCAGAGATGTGTCTCACTTCTGTATGCATGTGCAGTTGCAAGAAATCAAGAGGCATAAGTTTTAACTAAAAAACAGCAAACTAGATGCTAGCCCATAATAAACCTAAAAAAATGCTTTATATTGGAAATAATATCAAAATCGCACCTGCCTACTTTATGAACTTAAAGTACCTAAAAAACAGGCCAAAAGACATATTATAATAGGTGGACATGGCAACACCTCAAGAACACGCTTTGTGAGTATAAAGCCGCTTTCAAAACATAAACAAAAGACGTTGTCTCAGTCAGTCATCATTTTGCTGAAATGTTCAGGTTTCGACCAACATGAGGGTGAGTACATTTTTATAGTTTTTGTCTTGTGAACTAACATTTTATACTTCATTGAGGTCACTTTCTTTACTCTGATGGAAAAACAGCCTGGTCCACTGAGCTGGATCCTGCTGGTCTGAAGGTTTTAGAGGAGATTTAGGTCTCTTTTCCTGCTATTCAACCAGCTCAATCAGCTTAAACCAGCAAACCAAGTCTGGATAGATTTTCCCTCAGGTTTATTGAACAAGCAGCTCTTTTGATATATTTTGTGATATACTTACAGTACAGATGTAATGGAATGTCTCTTTCTGTCTTTTTGTAATTTAAGAATTCTGTCATTTATCGCCAGGATCAACTGGAATTTCCTTGTAAAGAACAGAGGACACGTTGTGTACGAATGTGCAATTAGAAGAAAATTTGAATATGAAAGCTCAGAATATGGTAAGTGCAGATTTACTGGATTAAATTACCAGTAGAGTGAAATTTATTATATGATACATAGTATCTTATCATTATTGATTTTTGTTTTTCATGAACAAACCTTAGTGTATTATGTATGTTATGCATTATGTTATCAGTCAGTATCACAGTAGATTATGTCTTAAGTGAACATAAACAGTAAAGAAAGAAATCTGATGTGTAGCGATGCATTTGATCTGTGCGTTAGGTCTTAAAGTGACAGCAGCTTATACTGTATTGTTTTAAGCTTTAATGAATACAAACTATATAAAAAGTGACAGCCACTTTCAATTTTTAAATTTGTTCCACATACTAAATAGGGACCGTGTGTTATTGACAGACGATAAGGTGTTAGACATTGAGGACAGCATTCACAATAAAGGTTTGAATGCTTAGAAGTGAAAGTTTTCAAGCAGACCAAAAAATAAACTGCAGTTGAAAGTATGGTAGCAATATATTCAAAGAGGGAAAGTGGTAAATAAAATGATCTCTTCATGGGTTATCATTTAGAAATCTAAACTCTCACAATACATAACACATGCACCTAAGGATATAGATTTAAAAAACGACACACATGAAAGTGCATAAGTAGCTGAAACAGTGTTACAGAACTACAGATGCACTTTAAAATGCTTTTTAGATGCACGACAGTGTACTTCACTTGTAATTAATGTGAATAGCACTGAGATGCAGACTTTTATTCTTTATATGAAAAGAGAATGGATACACACATGTAGTTTAGCTTTCAAACAGTGTCTTGAAAGCACTGCCTATCTCTTGGATCATGTCAGAGGTGATGGTAGATCTGCTGTGTTTGTCGAAGGCCTGGCGATTACATTGCCTCGTCAGAGATGTAGCACCAAATGCAGCCACCAGGGATTCATGCTGGAAATATACATTTACAATTAAATTAAGTAATGTTAGATCATCTTTTTAAAACATGTCTCTAGACTTTTTTATTTATTTTACCCATACTGCATCATGGTTTTAAAAGAAAAAATACTCTGATTGTCTTTCTTCCTTTCGTATTAAACTATGCATACATACATGATGTTGTTTTGTTTATAAATGTTTAAGCAACTTAATTATATTTGATCTAAAAAATACATTTTAAACATTATGCACTTTTTTTCCTTAGTCATGATATCGTTTTGAAGAAACGTGCATTAGTAATATTCTGCTCGATGTGCCCTCCTGTGGCCTCAGGCGAGAAGCCAATTCTTTTCCTGTATGGGGAGGCTGCAGACCTGGAGCCGGTAGATATAGGCCCCAAGCAGTTTTACGCCCCTGTTGTTCCTCATGCGTCCAGTAGGGGGAGAAGGAAATACGGCGAATAACACTATATGGGGAGGCTGCAGAGCAGACCTATGACCTACTGTAAAATGTATTATTCATATTTATTTATAAACAGTTTTTATATACAGGAGACTGACTGATATATGATGTTGTGAATTTATATTAAGCTATTTTAGATATTAACCATATTCAGGCCATTAGACATACAGTACTGTGTAATCATTTGCATCCTAAATGAAATATCTGCTGTACAATTCACAATTGGTCATCATACAGCTACAAAACATGTCCTACATAGCATTTTATGAAGACAAACACAATTTAACCCTTTTCTAAAATTCCAAGGGTCATTTAAAAGAAAGAGAAAATATTGTTGTTCACAAAAATATTTATTAACACCATGACTTTTATTTCTTAACAGCATGACTCCTGTAGATTCTGCATGACTCCTATAGACTGTCCTATGGCTTGCCACTCTTCTTTTATTGTTTTTTTATCCTGCTGTCAAAGTGCTCCCGCTCACTGATAAAAATAAATAAAGCAAAAGTTGCATAGTGGTAGAAACAATGGTTAATTATAAATATTTCCTTTATAGGATCCTTACAGTACCTTGCGTCAATGACAGGTCCTCGCAGGAATTTCTCCTCAGCCTCCTAAAGCAAACAGACACCTTTATGAGATACAAGTTACAGAACTAAAGACAGAGTATGATAAAACACACATTAAATGCACATACATTTGTCCAGATAAGTAAGCTATTTTAAGAAAACTGTATATTAAGATATACATTAGAGAATTAGATCATTTCATTTATAAGAAACAACTCAAATCAAAATCTACATTTAAACCATATGAGACCAAAGTTTTTAATGTAGGTTTTATCATGCATGACATATGTTTGTATTATTTGACAAAATACTTGAGTGAGTGTGCAGTTCAACTTGTGCAGAGACTTAGAGATTTGCATACATACATACATGCCTATAAATGTGTATTTTGTGTGTTCACATCATAGACCGTCCAAAAAAAAATAAAAATCACACATTTGTGATTATCCACTCTAATGTGCTCCAGAAACCATGTGGAGTATGTTTAAATGCGAGGAGTAAACAGGGTCTTACCAGAAGAAGCCATGTCATGCAAACTAAAGACAGACAACAAGATAAAAATAAAAATGTAATTAATTTTAAAAGTGAGTGAGACAGAGCGGGTAAAGAGAAGACTAGGGGCAGCTTGACCTACACGTGGTTAGCTAAGTTTGAGTCAGACAGACTGACTCAATCAAGTACTTTTGCCTCTCGAAATAAATTATTGACCCATCTTTTGAATTGATATCGCATCAATCGTTTATAAATAATAAATGTTGCATCATTACAATAAAATCAACAACAATAACTTATTTACATACCTTAATTCGTATCGCTTCAAAAAATGTCTGCTGCTATCATACAGATATGGTCTGCTGTTTTGATGACTAGGCTCATATACTAATATACAGCCTCCCCCTACTGGACGCATGAGGAACATCAGGGGCGTAAAACTGCTTGGGGCCTATATCTACCGGCTCCAGGTCTGCAGCCTCCCCTTACTCATTCTTTTTCCCACTTTAGTTTTTCAGCCATTTTGACAGCCCTACAACTTACCCTTTATTTGCATCTGGAGGTGAGCTGAACGCCCAATGTGCAAAGACTCCTAAAGAACCGGACAGCAGATCTCCCTGTCCTCCGCAAGGCCGCCCAATGCTCTTCTGGTTACAGGTCAGCACTGAGAGCAAACAGAAAAGCAGCACGTTAGAGAAAGAAAACAGAACCATATGAAGTTTGAATGTTTTAAGAAAATCACTAACTGTTCTTTCCATCAGTAATAATGTCCTCCTCCCCTTTTAAAACCAAGGTAAGATGGCCCAAGGCGATGCTCAGTTTCTGAACACTTCTCTTGTATTCAGATAAAAAGCTGAGGAAGAGTGTGTGCATAAAGAAGAACAAAAGGCTCGTAGGGAGCTGATCAAACAATGAACAATAAGACCCAGGTTTCATCCTCTAATGCACCATGAACTAATGACAAATGTCCAAGTGTCCGATGTATA
Source organism: Carassius auratus (assembly GCF_003368295.1). Lineage (NCBI taxonomy): Eukaryota > Metazoa > Chordata > Actinopteri > Cypriniformes > Cyprinidae > Carassius > Carassius auratus. Next base: position 11,452 of record NW_020527743.1, read on the forward strand.
AAACAGGTATATGCCACTACACTATATGCTTGGTTTAGATGTTGTTGAGCATCACTAGACAGTTACACCATGATTTAATTATCACATTGCTAATGCATATAGGACAACAGCATGAAAACAGTTGTTGTAGGTACATTTTAAAAATTTGCTAGGTTAGTCTGAGAGGTTGCTAAATATTGGAAAAAAATTGCTTACACCAACAGAGAGTCCTTCTGGAGTTACACGTTCCCTTATATGGATAGGAAAGAAATGTAACTGTTAATTATAAAGTGTGAGTAAAAGGGAAACTTAGCTGTCTTGCTGAATTGTTTCAGTTTCTCATCCATAATAGCATCAGTGCAGTGTGTAAAAGTGGAAATTCATTACATCTGTTTGAGAGATGTAATGAATTATTAATGAAATATTAGGCCTCCTAATATTCTATTGGTCCACTAGACTCCCGCTTTCCTATTGGCTCACCAGCTGTCGTGCTTCTATTGGCAACTGAGCTGCTTGTACACAAGCAGAGCTGAGGAAGTCATAAGTGGGTGGAGCTTAATGTTTGATTGACAGAGCTAATGAATGTGTTTTATGATTACATCATTGTTCAGTGTTGTTTTTTTAAGCAGGAATCTGCATATGACACTTATTTTATTTTTTTACTATAGTATTAATTTACACAGGGAACAAAAGACGACACTCCCACTACTATGAATTATGGTTGCTAACGATAAACGGACACATGCCAATATGTCTACTAGCACGTCCGTTTTTTTGCATTTCTCATACCTCTTCATATGCTGCTTTTCATACATGAAACTTACTTAAGCAGTGCGATGCAATGAACATGTGACAAGGGATCTGTGTATGTGTGTGTGTGTGTGTGTGTGTGTGTGTGTGTGTGTAGGTGTTGACCTCTTCGTGGTTTTAAAATATTTTATCATGAAATGCTTCCATGTTATCCATCTTTTCTTTTCTCCATGTATTCACACTGGCTGCTGACAATATTAATGTACTTGTCTTTAGTATGCACTCCAGAGACTCCTGTGAGCAGGGCTTTCTGTTGTATATGTTTGGATTGTACAAAACTTTTCTTTATTAGCCTATTATTATTATTATTATTATTTACCATATATTTATTTTAAAGAAGAACACTGAAATTTAATAAAATATACAACCAAAATGCTGCGTTGATTGTGGTGTAATTTAAGCAATCTGTCCAAAATAGAAATAAAACATTTCCTTAATCTTCATGAACTTAACACTCTTTTTTTTTTTTAGAGGGGCAGCAAACTGATCAAAGATCATACACATATTCCTCTCAGACTAGTTTTTGGTCCATTCTGAAGTCTGTTACTGCTGTGAAATTAAAATACTATTAAAACATCTCAGTATAACCTAACGTAACCCTCCATTATGCTTAACAAGCAAGCCTGGCATGGGCTTAACTTTAAGTGTCATGCAAGCTCTGAAATACACCCAAAATTCAAGAGAAGAACTGCCACGTATGAGTTTTTATTTTTATTTATTTGTTTTTGTTTATAGCATAACATAGTTAAACATCACACCAGTATAGTGCTATTTTCCAGAATATCAGCACAATAGCATGTGGTATATATATTATACAACTGCTCAATGAACATTTATTTGTTTTCAGTTATTTAGGCAGCATTGTACATTTGGACTGTTTTTGCTCTATTTTGCTGATGAATCATGTGTGTCAGTGATCTATTCATAAAGTGAGCTTTGCTTCATTCATGAATAAATCAGTAATTTGAATAAATGAAAGTTTTTTTTAAAGACATATTACCCCCATAGCAGTTTTAGTTTCATATAAGAGAATAATTTCGTTTTCATAACATATATGCAAATGTAAATTGATTTTGATAAATGCTAATTAATTATATTAATATTGATTTTGTTGATTTAATTTGATGGCAACAGCCTTATAGTATAGTGTTAATTTTAGATTTTCTTTACAGCTTTTCGCTATTTTTACATAAATAATCATTAAAATTATGCCTTAAACTTAGCTACATGTATTAATAAATGATTTGTCATCTATTGTGTTTTACTTACAATATACGAGCTCGCGATCACCACATACTGCTTTTTTTAATTCATGTTTGAGTCACATACATCAATTACAGCGCAAAATAACTGAAAAAAACTGTCCATATATCTGTAAACGACTTCAATTGGCAACGTTTAATCAGAAAGCATTGCTATTCGGATGTTAAGTGATGACGTAAGAAGCGCTGTTTCCGGGTCTAAGCCTCAACTCACTTCACTTGAGAATACGACCTCAGCAGCCGTTTATGAGCACTGTTTATTCATATTAATCATTTAAGCTAAAGGCTTTTAAACTTACGGTTTACACTACAGTCTCCCTGCTCACAGCGTCCCAAACACAAATATTTTTTAATATTTTTTTTTATATTTTCATTGTCTGGCTATCTGGGACTTCGGTATGGAGTTAAAGGTTAAGATTATAACTTTTTCGCTAATATTCTATCACATTGTGAGTTTATATTAGCACCTTTTGTTGTTTTCTCATGGTAACTGACAGAGCGTTTGGATAGGAAGCGCTGCTACGTGACGTCAGACTTAACAAGCGAATTCTAAACAAACGGAATATTACCCACGCTAGGAGATTACGCATCTATGCAGAGGCCACGCCCACCGCGGAAAACGTACCAATCAGCAACGGCCCTCTGCGAGCAGCATTGGAACGTCACTCGTTTTGTGACGTCACAGTAATATTCCAGTATAAATAGGCTCGCTCAATTTCATTTGTCTGATAAACCACTTGCGGTTCGTTGCTAGTTGCATTGTTTGCACTTAATCAACGATAGTCGTTTTATTGCTAGTTGAATTCTAGTATTTTTCTCACCTTGCATTTCTTCCAGCCAACGTTAGTTACTATTTCAAAATGCTACTTACGTTGCTAGGATTATTTGCTTTAATTCAAAGAGAGAGAAAAAAAGTCAACAACACCCACTTAGGTCAAGAAGACAATGCCGACCAGAGTGATGTACCACCAGTGAAGAGTTTTGATGATGGTAAAGTTATGATTATGCAGCAACTCCCTTTCTGTACTGGAGTCTGCATGCATAGGACTCTACACTTATTTGGATGTTTAAAGGTTTTGTGGAGGACACAGGACACAGCTTAGCTGAAGTTCAGTTTTATAAAGTCTGTAACTTAATACAACACAGCATAAGAAATTATACTACACATACACAATTCATAAACATAAAACTCAACACAGGACAAGTTACTTTCAAGTTTTCAATTCTTTCACGTTCATATTTTAATTTACACAAAAAATGAAATTCGATATTGATAAAACAATATTACTGTAATTACATTAAGTGATGTTTTAATTCATTGTAATGACATGACACCTAATTTAACGTCTGAATATCATGATCTAGTCACACACATATTTAAGTTCCATGCTAAGGTTGCCATGGTAGCTTTGGACGACCTTATTAATATTCATGCACTTAACTAATTCAGGAGCTGTAATTGATTGTTTGTTTGATTGTTTTTAAAAAAATGTTCTTATTTAAAAATACAATGTTCATGAACATTCCAGAAAAAAAGTATATATTATGTTGCGTGTTCATGAGCATTGTGCTTTTAAATAAGAGAAATGTCCATAATGAATACCTTACCAGTAACTGAAAAAATAGAAAGCCATGCCCAGTGGCGCCTCCAAGGGGGCCTCCAAGGGGGGCACAGTCACCCCTAAAATGACACTGGTCAACCCAATAGCCCAAAATTTAATTTGAAATTCAGTGTTTCCATCACTCGATTCTGATGCGATAATTCAAAATGTGCATAAAAGCAGGGTTTACTATTTTCTCCATAAAGAGAATAGTAAAACTGAAGTTTTGAAGCCCATAACCTGATATGCTCCCAGAAATAAATAATAGTAGCAAAAAAAAATATTGTCTGCTGGATTTAGTTAGACAAGGAACATGTATTGTGCTACCCTAATATTTTAACTGACCCCTTTCTGCCACCCCATCAATAAACATCCTGGAGGCGCAACTGGCCATGATTATAGTTGAAGTAATATCCGTTAATATAGTTATACAATATTTCCTAAATGTTCTTATAATGATTCATATCTTCTGGTCCATATTCTCCCCTTTAGGTCGAGAAGTTGATGACACTGGTACAGTCTGTGCTTCATCCGACTCTGCTGTTCACTTTTCTCCAGCTTCTTTCAGAGCCACGTCCAACTGTACTGACGATATCATCCAAACTACAGTCTGTGCCGCGTCCAACTGTACTGACGATATCCTCCAAACTACAGTCTGTGCCGCGTCCAACTGTACTGAAGATATCCTCCAAGCTACAGTCTGTGCCGAGTCCAACTGTACTGACGATATCCTCCAAACTACAGTCTGTGCCGCGTCCAACTGTACTGAAGATATCCTCCAAACTACAGTCTGTGCCGCGTCCAACTGTACTGAAGATATCCTCCAAACTACAGTCTGTGCCGCGTCCAACTGTACTGAAGATATCCTCCAAGCTACAGTCTGTGCCGCGTCCAACTGTACTGAAGATATCCTCCAAACTACAGTCTGTGCCGAGTCCAACTGTACTGACGATATCCTCCAAGCTACAGTCTGTGCCGCGTCCAACTGTACTGAAGATATCCTCCAAGCTACAGTCTGTGCCGCGTCCAACTGTACTGACGATATCCTCCAAGCTACAGTCTGTGCCGCGTCCAACTGTACTGAAGATATCCTCCAAGCTACAGTCTGTGCGGCGTCCAACTGTACTGACGATATCATCCAAACTACAGTCTGCGCCGCGTCCAACTGTACTGACGATATCCTCCAAGCTACAGTCTGCGCCGCGTCCAACTGTACTGACGATATCCTCCAAGCTACAGTCTGTGCCGAGTCCAACTGTACTGACGATATCCTCCAAGCTACAGTCTGTGCGACGTCCAACTGTACTGACGATATCCTCCAAACTACAGTCTGTGCGGCGTCCAACTGTACTGACGATATCCTCCAAGCTACAGTCTGTGCCGTGTCCAACTGTACTGACGATATCCTCCAAGCTACAGTCTGCGCCGCGTCCAACTGTACTGACGATATACTCCAAACTACAGTCTGTGCGGCGTCCAACTGTACTGACGATATCCTCCAAGCTACAGTCTGTGTCGAGTCCAACTGTACTGACGATATCCTCCAAACTACAGTCTGCGCCGCGTCCAACTGTACTGACGATATACTCCAAACTACAGTCTGCGCGGCGTCCAACTGTACTGACGATATACTCCAAACTACAGTCTGCGCGGCGTCCAACTGTACTGACGATATCCTCCAAACTACAGTCTACGCCGCGTCCAACTGTACTGACGATATCCTCCAAACTACAGTCTACGCCGCGTCCAACTGTACTGACGATATCCTCCAAACTACAGTCTGTGCCGCGTCCAACTGTACTGACGATATCCTCCAAACTACAGTCTGTGCCGTGTCCAACTGTACTGACGATATCCTCCAAACTACAGTCTGTGAGGCGTTCAACTGTACTGACGATATCCTCCAAACTGCAGTCTGTGCGGCGTCCAACTGTCCTGAAGATATCCTCCAAACTGCAGTCTGTGCCGAGTACAACTGTACTGACGATATCCTCCAAACTACAGTCTGTGCCGTGTCCAACTGTACTGACGATATCCTCCAAACTACAGTCTGTGCCGAGTCCAACTGTACTGACGATATCCTTCAAGCTACAGTCTGTGCCGTGTCCAACTGTACTGACGATATCCTCCAAACTACAGTCTGTGCCGTGTCCAACTGTACTGACGATATCCTCCAAACTACAGTCTGTGCCGAGTCCAACTGTACTGACGATATCCTTCAAGCTACAGTCTGTGCCGTGTCCAACTGTACTGACGATATCCTCCAAACTGCAGTCTGTGCCGAGTACAACTGTACTGACGATATCCTCCAAACTGCAGTCTGTGCCGAGTACAACTGTACTGACGATATCCTCCAAACTGCAGTCTGTGCCGTGTCCAACTGTACTGACGATCCTCCAAACTGCAGTCTGTGCCGAGTACAACTGTACTGACGATATCCTCCAAACTACAGTCTGTGCCGTGTCCAACTGTACTGACGATATCCTCCAAACTACAGTCTGTGCCGAGTACAACTGTACTGACGATATCCTTCAAGCTACAGTCTGTGCCGTGTCCAACTGTACTGACGATATCCTCCAAACTACAGTCTGTGCCGTGTCCAACTGTACTGACGATATCCTCCAAACTACAGTCTGTGCCGAGTCCAACTGTACTGACGATATCCTCCAAACTGCAGTCTGTGAGGCGTCCAACTGTACTGACGATATCCTCCAAACTACAGTCTGTGAGGCGTCCAACTGTACTGACGATATCCTCCAAGCTACAGTCTGTGCCGAGTCCAACTGTACTGACGATATACTCCAAGCTACAGTCTGTGCCGAGTCCAACTGTACTGACGATATCCTCCAAACTACAGTCTGTGAGGCGTCCAACTGTACTGACGATATCCTCCAAACTACAGTCTGTGAGGCGTCCAACTGTACTGACGATATCCTCCAAGCTACAGTCTGTGCCGAGTCCAACTGTACTGACGATATCCTCCAAACTACAGTCTGTTCTTCCAGATTAAGAGATGGCGTCTCATTTTTCAATGCCATGCCCAAATTAAGAGATGGCATCTCATTTTTCACTGCCACGCCTAAAATAAGTTATGATGTCTCATTTTTAACTGCCATACCCAAATTTTGTGATGACATCTTGCTTTTCACTTCTACGTCCAATTTAAGTAGTGAGGCCTTTCCATCTTTTTTCCCAGTGATGTCCAAATTTAGTGATGATGTCCCTCCAGTTCTAGGTTATGTCACGTCTGACTGCAGAGATGAAGCTCTCCAAGCTTCAGTCTGTTCTGTAGCTGACTTGAGTGTCGGTGTCCCTCAGTCTCCACTCCACAAAACATTCGACTGTAGAGACGATGTCCCCCAAGCTACAACCTGTGCAACACCTGACTGTAGTGTTTATGCTCCCCAAACTCCGTCAAGCCAGTTACAGGATGATGAGACAACAATTATTGGTTAGTTTGCTACCACAATATAATCCAACTCACACACACACAAGGTTTATGCTTAATATGCATTTTGTTTTAGAGTAGTTAACATGGAAATGCAATTAATTTAAAGGTATTTAAATTGCATTATTTATGTATGACAAGTACGGGTAACTAATAGTTTTTAGTGTGACAAATAATTTTTTAAAGGCACAAATATTCAATGTAGTATCTCAATTATTCTTTCTCAGTTCTAGTTTTTAAGTAGACGAAGTAAATGCTGTCTCTGTGACATTTTATGATGACATCTCTTATTTATTTTTTAACAGACATCAATTCACACCGTTATGAAATCGGCTGTCAGTTGGGTAAAGGAGGCTTTGGAATGGTGTACGCAGCAACTCGTTTGAATGATGGCCTACAGGTATCAATTTGTATTACTTACATTATTTTTCTAGCTAATCATGTTTGTCCTATTGTACTTGTCTCTTTCTCTCTCTAATGTATGAAATGATGTTAACTCTGCTGACATGATGAATTATAAATCTCACATACATCACCTTTTTGTTTTGTTGATCAGGTGGCAATAAAATTGGCATCCAACAAGATCACAAAGTTCATCAGCATTGTAAGTAGGCTGTGCTCTCTGTTTCTCCTCTCAGTCACTGCTTTCATTTTCAATCATCTCATATTAACATTAATCACAGCCTCTAAGTGGTTTTTCAGCAGTCAGTCTGTCATTGTCAACAGTTTGTCCTGGAGTTGTTTAAGTCCTATATCTTTCTTACCGTCATAACAACTCTCTTTCTTCTAGGATGGTTATTCTGGACGTCTTCCTCTGGAGGTTGCTTTGCAAATTCTTGCAAATAAAGGCCCCAGGGTGGAGGAAATCGTTCAGCTTCTGGACTGGCGGCTGGATCCTGACTATTACTTTATGGTCCTAGAGCGGCCCGTGCCCTGTCAGTCCTTGTTTCAGTATTTAAAGTGCTACAAGGGCATCATGGACGAGGACTTTGCTCGAGTTATAATGAACCAGGCAATATTTGCGGCTCGGATGTGCTGCCTTCGTGGAGTGTTGCACCGGGACATAAAGCTGGAAAACCTTCTGATCAACCCGGACACACTCGAAGTCAAATTGATTGACTTTGGCTGTGGTGCAGTCCTCACCGACGGGGGTTACACGTCCTTTACTGGTATGTATGATGATCCCTCAAAGCTGTGAAGTGGGTGTCTAATGGGATCCTCTGCTGTGAATCAAATGATTATGAATATCTAGTTAAAATGCTGTTTTAATGGAAACCAAATGTAATTTCCAGGCACAAGAGAGTACTGCCCTCCTGAGTATCACATGACCGGCCAGTACCACGGGGAACCAGCGACAGTGTGGTCACTCGGGATCCTCTTGTTTGTGATTCTTTTCCGTAAATATCCAAAGAGACGACACCTGCACATGATTAACGATAAAAACTGGACTAAAGCTGGCCTGTCGAAAGGTTAGATCTCTTCTCCAGCACAAACCAATATGGTCGTTGAGATAATTTAACTGTCCATCAAAGAGATCACATGTGAAGTTCAAAGTGATATTCAGACATTATCTTTCTTTTTTCTGCACAGAATGCTGCGATTTAATTCGCCGGTGTCTACAGATCGACCCAAAGCAGCGGATTGAACTGGGGAAACTCAGTCTCCACGACTGGCTTATGGTAAATACATTCTGATGATTTGAAGATTTGCCTTGGTTTAATTATAAGACTATGGACATAGCTTTTTTACTCTTTCTTTTTATACAGTTTTCTTTTCCTATTTGCTGTAACTGTTATATAGTCGATCTATTTGACCTGATTTGACCTGCTCTTTAACTTTCTTTGTTGTGCATTTGGTTTCTGTCCTGTTTGAGTATTTTGAGACTAAACCTGATTTCTGTTGTTTCAGACTGCAGACAAGGAGAATAACAACGACACAATAATGGGTCAGTTTGGTACCATAAACACACACACACACACACACACACACACACACACACACACACACACACACACACACAGTCTTCACATGTTTTACACTTACTTTAGTATGCACTTTTCTAATAATAGCAATTCAACAAGATTTCATTTACATTTATATAAATGTGTGTAAGGTGAAAGTATGTATTTCACTCAGAAAAAACACACACATATATTTCTTTATTTTATGACTACTATAGTTTCCTTAAATAGTTCTGTAGTGTGCCAGTATTTTTTAAGCACAGATTTTTAATGTCAAGTGTCAAATTGAATATGAATGATAAAAATAATGATTTTCTTTCTATATCATATCTTTTAACAGACATCAATTCATGCCGTTATGAAATCGTCTGTCAGCTGGGTGATGGAGGCTTTGGAACCGTTTATGCAGCGACTCGTTTGGACGACGGCCTACAGGTATCAGTTTTCATTACTATCTCGAATAGAATAACTTGATGATTATTTTTGTCCTGTGTTATAGTCATCTGATGCATCTAATGCAAGCGCTCTGAATTCATATTTAATTTACTGTTTAAAGCTCTTAAATTGTCAGAGCTTGTTAAGTCATGCTCTACATATTTGTATTTAGGTTCATGAAAATGTCTGTTCAGGGCTAATGTTTGGAATGAATGAATGAGTTGTAACTCTTATAAACATCGTTGTTGTTTTGTTGATCAGGTGGCGATAAAAGTCGTCTCCAGCAGGAACAGAAAGTTCATCAGTATTGTAAGTAGGCAGTGCTCTCTCTGTTTCTCCTCTCAGTCATCCGATCACAGACTGTAGATGATTTTTCAGTCTGTCATTGTCTAGAGTTTGTCCTTTATCCATCTAACCGTCATAACAACTGTCTTTCTTCTAGGACGGTTGTTCCAAGCCTCTTCCTCTGGAGGTTGCTTTGCAAATCCTTGCAGACGGAGACCCCAGGGTCGAGGAAATCATCCAGCTTCTGGACTGGCGGGTGGAGTCTGACCACTACATTTTGGTGCTAGAGCGTCCCGTTCCCTTTGAGGAACTGAACTGGTTTCTCCTGCAGCAAATGGGTACCATTCAAGAGGACATGGCACGAGTTATAATGCGCCAGGCAACATTCGCAGCTCAAACATGCTGCAGACGTGGAGTGTTTCATCAGGACATAAAGCTGGAAAAGCTTCTGATCAACCCGGACACACTCAAAGTCAAGTTAACTGACTTTGGGTGTGGTGACTTCCTCAGCTGTGTGGGTTACACGTCCTTTGTTGGTATGTATGATGATCCCTCAAAGGTTACAGTGGGTCTCAAACTGAGGGCCGTTCACACAGGACCCTGAGTGAATCAAGCTCATGGAATGGGATCCACTGTTGTGAATCACATTAATTCTTGCATAGTGATGGTTATACAGTTAAAATGCTGTGTTAATTGTAAATAAATCTTTTTCCTCCAGGCACAAGAGAGTACTGCCCTCCTGAGTATCACATGACCGGCCAGTACCACGGGGAATCAGCGACAGTGTGGTCACTCGGGATCCTCTTGTTTCTTATGCTGTGTGGGGATTTTCCAAATACACCAGACCTGAGCATGATCGACGGTCACAACTGGACCAAAGATGGCTTGTCGGAAGAATGCAGCGATTTTATTTGCTGCTGTCTGCAAATCAATCCAAAAGAGCGGATTGAACTGGAGAAACTTAGTCTCCACGACTGGTTTATGGTGAGTACATTTTTTGATTTGTTTTGATTTATTTATCAGGTGTCATACAGTCAGATGATCAATTATAATGCTGAACGTCTTAATTCTTATTTCTGTTTAATGTATTTAAACAGTGAACCTGATTTGGGATTTTTCTGTTTTTTGTTTAGGATTGCTGAAATGAGGGGAGCAAAAGAAAATAGTGTAAGTAATGACAAGAAAGAAAGTCATGAAATTAAAGGAAATTTTAAATAACAACATAGGTTTTCAATATGTATTATTATATGAAATAATAATAATATATTAGAGATATAAAGCTATCAAAAATAACAAATATATAAAATATAAAAAGATGAATAAAATATAAATAAATATAAAAGATTCACTATGTTGTGTTGCATAATTACATTTATTACTTAAAGCTGCGGTAGGGAACTTTTGACGCTCTAGCGGTTAATAACAGAACTGCTTGCGTCTTGCGGAAGGACATCGTAGCCGGAACTACTTCTCTCTGTTTATGTCTATGAAGAATCACAAAGGTACTGGGTTACTCCGCCGCGGTTCTCCCGAAGCAATCTAAAATAGTCAGAATATAAACACTTATTATAGGTGTACCCTAGTGATTCAGGACAAGCCAAAAACACGGTTTGGAAAATGGATTCATGGTGTACTCGCTTATTATATACATTTTTTACATTTTGAACACAAACAAAGTTACGGACCGCAGCTCTGATTGGTTGTTTCTTAACGGGAGCGGATGACTTTCTGCAAATGGCAATAGGACACTGGGAGGAGCCAGAGGAGCTTGATTTTTTCACAGATTATCTGTCTCATATTCTACTGTCAGGACATAATGACAGATAGTTTGATAGACAGTAACGTTTCAGACTGGACTGGTGTCTTACCTTAGACCCGCCCTGAGTGAGCTATCATCAGTCGGCCGTTGCTTCACCGCTGGAGCAAATGTAGACAAGACTTTCTCCTAAATGATTGAGGTGTTTTTTTGTTGGATGTAATAATGAACAAAGCCGTTGTCATTTACTTCCGACATCTGAGCCACTGAAGACGCAGTGGATTACCTTTTGTTTCTGAAGAGAATGCGCCCCTGATCTATGTTTGCGCAAATCATTCATGATCCAGCTTCACCTACAGAAGAAGTGAGTATAAGGTTTGATAAATCTTTGCAAAACGCCTTTCCTAATAATGTGCTAATTAGCAAGTTTCACGATGAATGCGGCTAAAGTAAACAGTCTCTCTCAGAGTGGCTTGAAGAGAGAGGCGGAGTCAGCAGAGCTCATTAACATTTAAAGGAAAACGCTACAAAACTGTGTGCTCTAAAATGAGCTGTTTTTGACAGGGGGGAAAGGGTGTTTTTTACACTACCATTGAAAAATTTTGACCAAACTATGTTACAGACTTTTCATTAAGAACTTAAAGAATCATATCAACTGGTAGAAAGTTGGTATCCTATGGCTCCTTTAAACAACCAGCAGTAATGTCCAGGGATGTAAACAACTCAATATTCTGAACAACTAGTAGTTAATGCTGTATTTAAATGCGTTTCAGAGATGTGTCTCACTTCTGTATGCATGTGCAGTTGCAAGAAATCAAGAGACATAAGCTTTTACTAAAAAACAGCAAACTAGGTGCAAGCCCATAATAAACCTAAACAAATGCAAAAATCAGAATCGCACCTGCCTACTTTATGAACTTCAGAAACTGGTTCGCTTTATGAACCAAGCCTAAAAAACAGGCCAAAGGACATTTATAATAGGTGGACATGGCAACACCTCAAGAACGCACTTTGTGAGTATAAACATAAACGAAACATAAACAAAACGCGTCGTCTCAGTCAGTCATCATTTTGCTGAAATGTTCAGGTTTCGACCAACATGAGGGTGAGTACATTTTTATAGTTTTTGTCTTGTGAACTAACATTTTATACTTCATTGAGGTCACTTTCTTTACTCTGATGGAAAAACAGCCTGGTCCACTGAGCTGGATCCTGCTGGTCTGAAGGTTTTAGAGGAGATTTAGGTCTCTTTTCCTGCTATTCAACCAGCTCAATCAGCTTAAACCAGCAAACCAAGTCTGGATAGATTTTCCCTCAGGTTTATTGAACAAGCAGCTCTTTTGATATATTTTGTGATATGCATACAGTACAGATGTAATGAAATGTCTCTTTCTGTCTTTTTGTCATTTAAGAATTCTGTCAATTATCGCCAGGATCAACTGGAAGTTCCTTGTGAAGAACAGAGGACACGTTGTGTACGAATGTGCAATTAGAAGAAAATTTTAATATGAAAGCTCAGAATATGGTAAGTGCAGATTTACTGGAGTGAAATTTATTATATGATACATAGTATCTTATCATTATTGATTTTTGTTTTTCATGAACAAACGTTAGTGTATTATGTATGTTATGCATTATGTTATCAGTCAGTATCACAGTAGATTATGTCTTAAGTGAACATAAACAGTAAAGAAAGAAATCTGATGTGTAGCGATGCATTGGATCTGTGTGTTAGGTCTTAAAGTGACAGCAGCTTATACTGTATTGTTTTAAGCTTTAATATGTAGAATACAAACTATATAAAAAGTGACAGCCACTTTCAATTTTTAAATTTGTCCCACATACTAAATAGGGACTGTGTGTTATTGACAGACGATAAGGTGTTAGACAGTGAGGACAGCATTCACAATAAAGGTTTGAATGCTTAGAAGTGAAAGTTTTCAAGCAGACCAAAAAATAAACTGCAGTTGAAAGTATGGTAGCAATATATTCAAAGAGGGAAAGTGGTAAATAAAATGATCTCTTCATGGGTTATCATTTAGAAATCTAAACTCTCACAATACATAACACATGCACCTAAGGATATAGATTTAAAAAACGACACACATGAAAGTGCATAAGTAGCTGAAACAGTGTTACAGAACCACAGATGCACTTTAAAATGCTTTTTAGATGCACGACAGTGTACTTCACTTGTAATTAATGTGAATAGCACTGAGATGCAGACTTTTATTCTTTATATGAAAAGAGAATGGATACACACATGTAGTTTAGCTTTCAAACAGTGTCTTGAAAGCACTGCCTATCTCTTGGATCATGTCAGAGGTGATGGTAGATCTGCTGTGTTTGTCGAAGGCCTGGCGATTACATTGCCTCGTCAGAGATGTAGCACCAAATGCAGCCACCAGCGAGGGATTCATGCTGGTAATATACATTTACAATTAAATTAAGTAATGTTAGATCATCTTTTTAAAACATGTCTCTAGACTTTTTTATTTATTTTACCCATACTGCATCATGGTTTTAAAAGACAAAATACTCTGATTGTCTTTCTTCCTTTCGTATTAAACTATGCATACATACATGATGTTGTTTTGTTTATAAATGTTTAAGCAACTTAATTATATTTGATTTAAAAAATACATTTTAAACATTATGCACTTTTTTTCCTTAGATAGTCATGATATCGTTTTGAAGAAACGTGCATTAGTAATATTCTGCTCGATGTGCCCTCCTGTGGCCTCAGGCGAGAAGCCAATTCTTTTCCTGTATGGGGAGGCTGCAGACCTGGAGCCGGTAGATATAGGCCCCAAGCAGTTTTACTCCCCAAGCAGTTTTACGCATCTGTTGTTCCTCATTCCTCATAAGACCCAGGTTTCATCCTCTAATGGACCCTGAGCTAATGACAAATGTCCAAGTGTCCGATGTATAAAACAGGTATATGCCACTACACTATATTGTTGAGCATCACTAGACAGTTACACCATGATTTAATTATCATATTGCTAATGCATATAGGACAACAGCATGAAAACAGTTGTTGTAGGTACATTTTTAAAAATTTGCTAGGTTAGTCTGAGAGGTTGCTAAATATTGAAAAAAAATTGCTAACACCAACAGAGAGTCCTTCTGGAGTTACACGTTCCCTTATATGGATAGGAAAGAAATGTAACTGTTAATTATAAAGTGTGAGTAAAAGGGAAACTTAGCTGTCTTGCTGAATTGTTTCAGTTTCTCATCCATAATAGCATCAGTGCAGTGTGTAAAAGTGGAAATCCATAGATTACATCTGTTTGAGAGATACACGGACAGAGTGTGAAGCCTTTAAGTAATATTAACAATGAACACTTTAAATCATTTATGATTTTTGTTTACTCAGGGGTATTGGTGTATCATTGGCCCAGAATCATTAATGAGATGCCTCACAGAGGTAATGCTGCATGTTCAGCTCCTTTACCCTCTGTTTACTTTCCTAATCTGTCTGGATGCCCCCCTTGGCATGGGGCAGCATTCAGTATAAACATTTAAACATTTAAATTGAGCTACAAGTATATTTAAGTAAGTATATTTGTAGCAATAGCAGAAATTATATATACTACAACTATTTCTAACACTATAACTATTTCTAGATGACCGATCAAATAAGCATTGTTCACATAATCTTTGTATTAATTAATTATACATAGTTCAGATTTTCTTGCTTCCTTTAAAACAAGATGCTCTTTATCTCTAAACGTTCCTTTTTCAAATGCACTTTGTTAAATACTAGCAGACGAAATGGTTGATTACAAGTTAAATCTATCAAATAAAAATGAAAGACTGTTTCTTTCTTAGATTATGATTATTATTATGAGAATGGGAAGAGATGTTTCACTTGTGACGAGGAGGACTGTTCACACACAGTGAGTTGTCAGGGAAATGAAGACTACTGCTTCACTGCATACAGTAAGAATTTACCAATGAAAAGTTTTGTCTAGTTGACACTTCTCCCTGTCAATGCATCTCTATAATTCACCTTGAATCTGTTTTCTTTCTTTTTATTTACTAGAAAATCACTCTCAATATCAGCATCAATACCAACCACAGACTGTAAAAGGATGTGCCTCTACATATATCTGTTACAATGCAATAGAACAGTTAGAGCTGGGTGAAAACATCAAATGTTGTTCAGGGAATCTGTGTAACGGTGTTCAGAGCGTCTCTCAGAGCTTCCTGTTCCTCTGCTGTTCTCTGCTCTCCTTCATCCTGCTGCACTGAATCCAGCAGCAAAGACCCTTCACATCAGCCACAATCTAATTAATTACTTAAAAAAATAAACCATTCATTTTCTGAGATCAGTTGGATATTTTTTAATCCATGAAATAAAAACTAAATACTGGGGGAGTTCTAGAACAATACAAATGTTGGATTATTTTTATTTAACAATAAAAAATAAAAAAAAGAACAAGCATGGTTCATCATCATGTATTACACAAACGATGTACACTATGCATAATTATAATATTAAATAAATAAATAAATAAAACTCCAACAAAAAATCAGCCATATGTTTCCAGACATGAAGCCCCAGTGTTGCATAAAAGGTTTAGACTAGTTTTACAATCATTATTTATCCTCATGCCATGAAGATTTGCTTTTGGTTGTTAAATTAGAAAGAAGCAAGTCAAGATTTTTTCCTTGCAAGACAGAAAAGCCCACTATTCTCAGCAAGACACTGTGCAAACTTAAAAAAATATATACAAGACAATACACAGAGACACTTGCATGACCATAAATCCGCTGCTGCTTGTGCAAAATCATTATAGAAAACATTACAGTGTTTGGAGCTACAAAGGCGCTTATGTTTGCATGATATATCTAAAAGTGTGTGTAAATCTCAAATTGCATTTACTCATTTGTCATGCCTTCTCCACATTTTTTAACACAAATTTGACAAGACTCACTCTTTATTCAGGAAAATGCAGCTGCTCCCATGAATAACTTTGATCTTCTTGCATATTACTTAGTAATTCCTATTTTATATCCTATTTTATTCCTGTTTTATCCCTTGCTTTCACAATGTGCAATCCACCCTGCTCTAAACAGAATCGAAAATTACTTATATCACAGAATTTATGATGGATAGTATGTACATTGCACAGGCCTTGTTTTTCTTCAAGCCATGAGAAATTAGATGTCCTGTGTATCCAGCAGGGGGCAACGGCTGATCATTGTATATTCATTTAATCCAATAGTGACCGTAAAAGGGAAAAAACTTCCTGCAAATATGGAAAAGATAATCAAATATGTGCAGTTTGACGTGATTAGTGCAATTTGTCACATGACCAGAGCAGTTTATGATGATGATTGCTGCATCAAAGCTCTAAAATGAAAGGCTAGTAAAGTATGTTAACATAAAGATATGGCAAAGATTTTTTTTCTCTACACACTGTGTTTAAGCTGGCTAGTATTAATAAATGAATTAATATATATTCAGTTTTGTTGAGTGGTCATTGAATGAGTAAACATCTTGATGGGAGAACAGTCAACAATATAAATCCAGTTGTAGCTGTTAGTGAAAACTAAAAGTTCAAACGTTACGAAAATGTACAATATTTATGTTGCAATACTGGTAGCACTAATATTAAGATTTGATTATATATTTTACAAAAAAGAAACAATTTTGAAAAACTTTGATTGTATTTTTTGTCTTTCATCTCAGTATTCCTATCAATGTTGTATAACTTTTTTTTTTATGTTAGCATAATATTAACTGTTTTTTGAATGTGATCAAACAGTTTAAAATAGCTGGGCTAAGATATAAAACATTTTTTATGACTGCAGAGATATGTTAATTCAGTGTATACATTTTCCCATTGGTCGCAATTTTTCACCAAAAAAAAAAAAAAAAATCTACAAATAATTATTGATTATTTCAAAGGGTTACTAATGACACATTATTTTGTTATTTTCATGTCTGGGAAAAATGTGTAATTAAACGGGTTAATTGTTAGAATTTTTGGTATTTTAGTCTATTTACAAGCAAGACATTTACGTGTACAGTTGCTAACATGAAACTTAAAAAATAAATTTAAAAACACAGATGAAACAGACTCATAACCTTTTTTAATGTTTACAATATTATCTGTACTGTTATTGATCTTGAATTACAATTAATGTATATATTTTTATATCTCCATTAAATGAGTTTAAAGTTATTCAGAATCGTATTAATTTATTCTACTAAATGCCTTTGTGTTCTTAAAATCAAATTCAACAAACAATGTCATATTAATAAATTATTTAAAAGTTATTTTAATTCATATGCAATTCGACTGTTTTTCATATTACATTGTTCACTGTTACTGTTCAGAAGATTATAAAAACGTAATTCCATTTTCTTGCTTTGACGCCCACAATTGACTTGACAGCCAATAGGGGTGAACCAGAGGCGGGCTAACCGACCTTTTCCGTCCAATCATCTTACACGGCTCAACAACGCAGCGCACTCATCGCCACGAAATATTTGTATTTTTCACAAAACAAACCGTCAATATTGGAAGGTTACCAGGCAATATCAGCAAAATAAATTACTATTTATAGGTTTCCCCCGTATGATTCAATACTATAAATATTTATAAGATAAGCTTTCTCCCCCGAACCGCCCATCTCCTTGAACTATGCGCGTGCTCGCACGGTGATGTCACGATTTTTAAAATGGCGGTTCCAACGTCTGCTTTGAAATTACATTCATAATCTACCGCTCATAATTCAAAAATAATACAACGGGCGTCATGTTTTGACAGAAATATTGTTCACAGATAAAACGAAACACTCTTATTTCGATCCAGAATGGATTCGGTGGTTGGAGAAGATCAAACGCTGCCGTTTGACATCAATCTGAGGTGAAGCGCTTTATTTTTTTCATTTCTGTCAAGAGTCTGTCAGGTAACGTTAGCATATTAGCATGAGGGGAGAGAACATTTAAAATAATCGCGAAAATAGTTCCTACCAAATGTTTTCAACCTGTTATTCATCATTAGACTTTTAAAATGTCTAGTGGTAATCCACTCGACAGATAACACTATAGAGATGAGGTAAAGTTAGAATTTCAGCTCATTAAACTATCCCCCGAAGTCCTTAAGATAGCTAACGTTTATTGTTTTTAAGATTTGTATGACTTCATTTAACCCTTATCATGATTTATTTGGTGAATGGGATGCTTTCATTCTATATTATCTCAGAAATTATGCATTTGTTGCTGCATTTGTGTACACTTTCATCCGTCTGACATTTAACTGTAATGTGTTCTTGACAGCTGCAAAGACGAATTTCTAAAAGTCTATAAAGTTAACTTAGTTGGTTTCATTCATTTTCAATTAATAAATGAATGTGCTTCCAATATATGCACGTTATACTTAAGAATGTTTAATATTTTTCTCTTTGTATTGAATCCAAACAAGTCTGAATCCAGCCTTTATGGTTATTATTATATATTGCTGATCATGAGTGTGTGGAGTTTTGAATCTAAAAGCCTTCATGTTAAAAACCAAACACACATGATCCTCTCGGTTAAATATAGCAGGGACTCGATCTATAAAGCATCTGGGCACACGTGGCTGTTTTTGACGTTTACTGCAGTCAGGAAATATGTTGGAGAGTCAATACATTCACAAACCGTTATCTGACAGGGATCATTAAATATTTATATTGGAGTATATTAATAATATTTTGTATGCATCAAATGCAGTGCTTTAAATATAACCGTCTGCATTAAACTGGAACTGTCATGCATTAAAACGGATGTATATTTGCATAAAACAATATTGCAGTTAATAAAGTCGTATGCATTGAATGCAGCCCAGATCGAATTTAAGCAGACTTGAAGAGTTAGTTTATTAGAGTACAGACAGCATTAACGCATTCAGTTTCAGTTTCTAAAGGGGCTTTAGTCGTGTTGTTGAGCAATGCTGACAGACACACAGAGAGAGAGAGAGAGAGAGAGTCCCTAGCTGCTGTTATGTGTTGATCATGCGCTGTCATAGTAGAAAACATATTACTTCCTTCCTGGAAACAGCAAATAGCGGAATAGCGCTCCTGTTTATTGTCTGACGCCTTGATCTCTATATTTTACCTTTCTGTGGCCATATGAACATGAAGGAGTGATGTAGGTAGGTTGTAACTCTGTTACACCTGTGATGCTTTTGTATAGAGTTAGTGCTGTGTCTGTGTATTTGTAGTAGATCACTGCTTTATTCTAGAGCTCAGACTTTGTCAAGTTCAGCAGCAGGTCTCTAATGGGCAGGAGTTGAAGGACTCTTGGCTTTGATGGTCAAGTTAGAGACTGTCTGTGCTGTCCTGATGGTTGTGTTGTTGCAGTGTCACCTTTATAAAGCAGGTGGTGAGCCTGGGAGGAAACACAAGACGAAAGCTGATAGCAGTCAGCTGCTTGATTCTCTGACATCTGAGAGGAACATTAACCAATTTAAATTATTTCTGAGACTAACTCATATGTGAACCCGTAAGATAGTTATATAATAGTTTGTGTGTGTCTTCCTGTGGCTAGCACAATGCTAACGGTGCAGGAAAATGTGAGAAGAGGAAGTTGTTTGGCTGTGATGTGTTAAAGGGGTTGTATCCATTTGGCTTCATCCATCCTGCTCAAAATACAGTAGATTAAAATAAACAGGTGGACAATAGTGGTGTTGAGAGACACTGTTTACAGTGTTATTGAGCAGAGTTGCACTTGCTATTGTCTGCACATGAATGTGGTTTCATGAGTGCTATATGAATGTAATGGAGTTTTTGTAAACAGACATAGGATGTAGTGCTCATTTGGGAGTTGTGCTGGGCTTTCAATGGCTGATGCTCGTGGACATTTGGCTGATTTGAGAGGAAATTACTAGAGATCAAGCAGTAATCAGTAACTGGTGTCTAGATCTTAAAATAACACTTAAACTCAAAATGTTTATGTTGGTCAATATCTATTTAACTCCTTTGTTACTTTAAAGTTAATTTCAGCTAGTTGCCAATGCATCCTTTAGTTAAACTTACTTAATATAGCCTACTAAAACTAAAATTGAAATAAATGTAATAAACTGTGTAGACATAAAACATTTTAACTAATAGCTAAAATTGCAAAGAAAATTGAAAATGTAAGATAAAAACAAATTCAAAATTTTAATAAAACTTCTTCACTCTAGTATTTAAGAAAAAACAAACCAGCGAGGTTAATTTTTATGATATTTGATTTACATAATCCAATTTATTAGTAATAAGAAATCAAATGTCTGAATTAAAATGAGTGATTTTTTTTTTATTTTTAATTTTTTTTTATTCCGGATATTATTTGACTCAAAATCGGCTATATTGTTAGGTTCGATTTTGAAAATTCTATACTTTCGAATGTAAGTATTTGAAACACTTTTAAATAAAATGACATAAATTAGCAAATGCCACTAATTTCAAATATTGGCTATTAATTGTTATGGTTGAGATATTGGATGTATAAGAAGTAAGAGGCATTAGATTTCTTAGACCTGCGAGGCTCTTCAGTTTGACAGCTGCTCAGTCTTATGTAAGTTCAGTGTGCTGAGTGTCCCGTGGGCTTGCCGTAGCTCTGGGTGACTGTCAGAGGAGCAAAGGGGATTGAATTTGCTTGGGAGCCAAGATTTTACAGCAAATACACACCAACACAACTTAAACATGCTGTAATCTGTACATTCACATTAGTTTCTGAAGGCCTGCTTACATCATGCTCTCGCTTGTAGCCAGTGCTGCACTTTAAAATGGTTATGAAAGCACACACACACACACTCTTTATTTCTGCTCCTGCCTTGAGGTTGAGTTATGAAAAGCGTCCACAGACGTATGCATTGTCTGTCCTCTCAGTGTTTGTGTGTTTTTCCATGAGCTGGATAGTAAAATAGAATAGACGCTGTAGTGTAACCGCTGGATATTTGCACCTGCTTCATGGATGAACGCTGACAGTTTTGTGGCTTTGTTGTGGTTGCTGTGTATTTGTCTTACTGTTTGGCTTTTTTTACATTTTTAAATTTGTGTTTGGCTCTTTGTGTTGTGTGTGTGTGTGTTTCTGTTGCAGTATTTCCAGACTGCCAGAGTCTCTAAACAGCGGCAACTTCAGCATGGACGACATGACAGGTACAAACACCCTCATGTCTCATAATGTAATCTGATAACGGAAAACACAAATGAGAGGATGTAGATCTGTGTACTTTAGCACATTTAGGACTTAAGCCTCTGTTGAATCATCGAGAATAAGATGAAAAGACCATTATTTTGTTCTTCCCTCCAGCCTTTTACCTTTAACTCTGTAATGAAGACACACAGTCTGACACCCTTGTTTTATTTCTTTCTGATGTCTGTCCTTGCGTATTAAACCACATGGTCTTAATCAGATTTTCATCAAAGCCTCAAAGGGTCATATGAAAAGAAGTGAGACATTTCTGGAGTGAACCAAAAAGTGTTCATTTGTTCATCTGTTGTCTTGTCGTCTGCAGCGCCTCTGTTTCCAGGGCAGAGGATGTCTCCAGCCAAAGCTCTGACTATGAAAGATTATGAGAACGTAAGTACTACAATATTACAATTTTAGATTTCTTATAATGAGAGAAAAAGATGTCTAAATGCTGTTTCGGTAGACATCTCACTAGGGCCATGATCTAGATCCCTCAGTTTTCCACTGGTCATCTGAAAGTTTTAGATCCCACCATTTTTCCACAGTTTTCCTGACATTTTTGTGTTCTGCACACGATTCAAATACTCTGCTCTCCACCCAAATTTAAAAGCTGCTGTCGGTTAATGAAGATTTGCTGAAAGAACTCGCAGCTCAATTGGATTTGATTTAGAGCTGAAACAACGAATCGATTTAATCGATTAAAATCGATTATTAAAATAGTTGTCAACTAATTTAGTAATCGATTCGTCGCTAAATAAACTTTATTTGCCATAAGCGGCTCATTTCGTGCATATTTCAAATCTGCGGTGACCAAAGTGTGGCAGTAATGAGCCACCGGAGGTTTTACTCAGCCAGTACAGCAGGTGAAGTAGCGAATAGCCAATAGCTGGCCTCGTTTTATGTCACGTGCTTCCCGAACAGCGTCTCTGCAGCATTCAGCGGGAAGTGGGAGTACTTTACTTTGAGCCTTCAAAATGAAGAGTAACCTGTAAACTCTGCACTACTGAACTGTTTAAGGGGCCGTTCACATATCGTGTCTTTTGCGTGCTCAAGTTCGTTATTTCCAATATAGGCGCGCAGTATGCACTCTCATAATGGAAGCGACGCGGTCGCGACACGCACGCGGTGCGATGCGCCCGTTTTTCCAGGCGCGTCCACACCGCATCCATTTATCCTTTGCTGAAATTTCCGGGTCTTCATGGAGAGGGCACGTCATGGAGAGAGCACGTCATGGTTGCTTAGCAAAGGCAGACGCCTCAGCGGCGCTTCTGCCCGAGCGCTTTGGAAAGAAGGAGAAAGCGGCGCGACTAGCGTTTTCCACGCGTTTTTAGGTGCGATATGTGAACGGCCCCTAAGAATTTTATTTGTGCAGATTCTCCAGTACAAGGTTGTTTGCAAATGTTTAATCGTAAAAGCTGATAACATTGCTTTTTAACAGTTAACATTTAAAGCTTTAAAACATGTTATGTGATCAGTTTGTCGTTTACCAGTTCATAATTCAGATTTGCAGCCTAATTATGACTGAATGAGAGAGGTAAATGTTTGAGTATATTTAAAATGCACTTCTTTTCTAAGTATTCACTGCTCTTTTTCACACAGCAGGTTTTTTGTGTGTCCCAATTTTTTTTTTCTGGACAACCTTCTGATGGATTTTACTTTAAATTGTGAGTTCCATTCAGGTTTCATGCCATTGGCACTTTTTTTTCGAAGGATTGTTTACAATTTCACAGCATAAGCTATAAAGCTTTTTCCCAGTAAATAATAAAATACAATGCACTGCAATTTTATTCTGTTTTATCCTTATACTTCTTGAAAATATGTTCTCAAAGATTCCTTAAGCTTTGTCTGGGATGTTAAACTACTTTAGGAGCTCTAAGGACTGCCATGGTGAAAACAATATTTGAAATCTCCTTGTGAATTTTGCTAGAGTATGGGTCAGTGTTTTGATTGCAGAAGAGTTCGACAAAGGATTACTAACATAATAAAACAACTCCAGGTATATTTTTGATGAGGATATGACAATGCAAAATGGTTAAAATTTCTTAAAAATCTATGCTGAATGATAAAGACCCTTTATTAATAATTTACTCGGGGAAAAAATTGAAAAAACTAAAATATAAGTACATAAACCGATTAATCGATTAATCGTAAAAATAATCGACAGATTAATCGATTATCAAAATAATCGTTAGTTGCAGCCCTAATTTGATTTGATTTTGGTCAATGGTAAAGAATACGGCCTTGACTCCCGTTGCATGTTCATACAGACGGTATTCTAAACAAAAACTGACAGTGTGAATGTAGCCAATGCGTTGAAATATTCTGAAATATGGAACAATATATTAAACATGTTTTTCTTTTCATAGCAGACAGGGCAGATATGCAAAGACAAAGCAACACATGTAGATTTCCTTTCAGCATTTCTGTTGATTTATCAAAATCAGAACCTTTCTAAATGCTTTTTTTTATGGTTTGGAACTAAACCCTTTTGATTATGTGCTAATAAAGAACTAAGTTTGAGTAAACTTGCTTAATGCTAGATTAAAGGGATACCCCCCCCCCCCCCCCCCCCCCCCCCAAAAAAAAACAAAAAAAAAAAACAAGCAAACACTCATCTCCAGGCCATCATCCAAGACATGGATGAGTTTGTTTCTGCATTGAAAGAGATTTGGAGAAATGTAGCATTATGTCCCTTGCTCACCAATGGATCCTGTGCAGTGAATGGGTGCCGTCAGAATGGGAGTCTAAACGGCTGGTAATCCACACCACTCCAGTCCATCCATTAACACATTTTGAAATCAAAAGCTTTGTGTTTGTAGGAAAGAAATCCATCATTAAGCCATCACTTCTGGTCAAAATAATACTCTTTAATCCATAACACTTCATTCAGTAAAAATAAAAATCAATTCCCTGTTGTTCTCCAACATTACCAATAGAACTGTTTTGGAGCATTTTTGCTTGTAAATGGTTCTTGATCTGTTCATAATTCTCTACTGATTCAGACAAGACAATTGTCACCGGAGGAAGTGTGATGATAGACTCGGTTTGAAGTTAAAAACATCTTGATGGATTTGTTTCTTATAAACATGCATGCAGTATGTCATATTATTTTGTTTATCGGCTGTTTAAACTCATTCTGACAGCACCTGTTCACTGCAAAGGATTCTTTTTTCCAAGTAAGTGATATAATGCTAAATTTCTTAACATCTGTTTTGATGAAGAAACCAACTAATCTGATTTTGAGTACATTTTCAGTACATTTTTTTTTAACTTCATTTTTAACAGGTCGGTATGCAACTAATATGGTTTCTTTGGCAGAAACGATATTCTGGGATGGAATAAATCTGCCTGTCCATTTAAGGAAAAGTGCTTATTTCTTTGTACTAAGATAAAGATCTGTGTGCATTCCTGTGTGTGTCCGAATGAGAGAAAGTGTGTTTGTGCTGTAGAAACACAGAGATCTTTCAAAGCGGGGTACAGCTGCCCATCACTGTGGTACTTGTGCTTATTCCACACTCTCTCGTTCTATTTGTATATCTTTCTTCCCTTCCCCCTCTTTCTGCCCCAGATGTTGACTTGAAAAACGCTCGGAGTACAATGACGCACAGTTCACTGCCCTGCCAGTCTGTCTCTCTCTCTCTCACACACACACACACTCTCTCATGTCAGCCCTCATTACTGACCCACACACAGCCTGTTATAGTCGCTCTGTTTCTCTTTTAGTTCTCGTCTCCTCCCTCCCCATCTCTCTTTTAGTTATAAGGAGAACAGCTTTCCTTATGTTTATTCATGAATGAGTTTGAATATTATAATAAAGAAGCCAAAATGAAGAAGGTTTTCTCCAGTTCGTTCTGGTTTTGTGAACTAGATCAGTTGTAAGATCTGACTCAAAAGAATCACGTTCATGAATGTCACAGGAAAACTACAATTCTTTTGTGAATAACAGAATAAATTCCAATTTGTTCTTTAAAATATTCCACACATATTGCTTACATAGAAGCTTTGTGTACATATTCTTCTTGTTTGTATTGTCTGTGTAAATAAGGAGTATTTTGGGAATAATTCCAATGGTTCCCCTGCAGCAAATCACCGCTCTGAAGAAGGAAAACTTCAACCTGAAGCTCAGGATCTATTTTCTGGAAGAACGTGTGCAGCAGAAATGTGACGACTCCACCGAGGACATTTACAAAACGGTGATTGACACGCACTGTCACATGCATACAAGTACACACATGGCACAGTTCACCTCTTTATATTAAAGCAAACAGTTGTTTTGTGCTTGTTGATCTCAGTTTTTCATTATTTTAAGTATCTTGTCTGTTTGTGTAGAACATTGAGCTGAAGGTGGAGGTGGAGTCAATGAAACGAGATCTGGCTGAGAAACAAGAACTGCTTGTGTCCGCATCGTAAGTGCTGCCCACTTGTTTACTTCCTATTTTTACTAATCATTGGTACAACATGATAGAGCATGAAGTGATAAATCCTGTTTCTTCCTCTGATTGTTTGCTGAAAAATTGCTACTTTTTGTTTTTATCTGTTTTTTTTTTTTGACAGTTTTAAAGTGTAGCTCCACCCTTTGTCAAATTCATTGATCCAGAATTTAATTCCACATAGCCATTAAACATCAAATTATTCTGATTGACTGTCAATTCATTTCCTAGTTGAAACCTTTTGCTTTAAGGTAAAAATTCACTATATACCAAAAAAAAAAATCATTTGATTTCAGTCTATTTTACTGATATGGCGCATAATATAAAAAAAATAACTCCATCTGGTTATTACTCATTTGTGCTTTCAGGTGAAATATTTACAATTGAACACATGTAGGAGGCAGTAGATATAAGACATGGATCTAAATGATGTGTGTTTGTGTGTGTAGGAAAGCTTTAGAGAGTTTAGCGAGTCGAGGTGTTGATGATGGCAGAGAGAAAATGCATAGAGAAATGGATTCACTCCGAGAAGCTTTCAGCGCTCGGATTCAAGACCTCGAGGAGGTAAAACAAACCCTAGAACAGTTATAAAAAATGCTTTGGAAGTGTCCTCCAATTTAGTCATTGCTTTCTTTAGTCTCTGCAAGCTGCCCAAGAGGAGCTGGAAAGCATGGCCACCATTGCTGAAAAGGAGAAGCTGAAAAATCTTGGATTGGAGAAAGAGCTGCAAGCTGCCAAACAGTCAGGACCCCCAGCGGTTTCAGGCTCCGCCCCCGAACGGGTCAGAGAGCTCCAGCAGGCCCTCCAGGAGAAGGAGAGGTGATTCAGAAAGAAATTAAATTACTGAAACATCTCCTTACATTAAAAAAGAGTAACTATTAACATATCCCTGATATGATTTCCAAAGTGTTATTGAGCAGCTGCGGGTGTCACTCAAGAATCAAGACGCCATGATTGGAGAGCTTCAGAACAATGACCCGAAACAGCCAATGACAGAGCAGATGGCACAGCTGAAATCTCTTATTGGCCAAAAAGACAGTCAACTACAGGTAAGTCTTTTAAAACTGATTTATGGCCTGCTCAAAATTCCTAAGGCTGCATAAAAGCCAGATTAAATTATACCAGTTCTGAGTCACTTCAGGCTCTAGTATGAAAATATAAAGTTGACATTGCTGTGTAAATGCATTTATTTAATCTCATTACACAGATGGACCGTAATGTCCAGTTCAGAAGTGCTTCTGTGCTACTTTTGCATTGTAAATTTGGTGTTTGTTTTGTAAATCGCAACAGCTTTCATACATCAAGGTAAATGCTATCTGTAACGCACATGAAAAAACTCAGAGTAATGTTTTGTTTATATTACAGGCTCTTAGGGAAGAGCTAGACCGTGGGAGAGAAAATGCAGAAAGAGACAAAGAGGTAAGCAGACAGCTAGTCCCATTGTGTTGCCAGAGTATTCCTCTTTCTGAGTACTTTTATAGAGTAAAATTAGCATGTAGGCTAGCCAGCATGATGATATCGGCCTGTGTGATTCATTGGGCGGCTGTTTCATACATGACAGAAAATTGTTGTAAAGTGAGAAAGGAGCTTGAAGCAATTGAAATTTGATTCATCCATTCCACCAGCATCACAATTTCAGGGTTTTCTTTATGCACTCGTAAGCATAATAGTTTAAATTAAATATTCATTTATCTGATGCACTCTAAAGTCCTATGTCATAATTAAAAATGACAGGACAGCCAAAGAGTGTGAGAACCCTGTCGAAGGGCATGTGCTAAGCTGGATTAGCAGATCAACAGCAGTCTGTGACTGTAGCAAATGCAAATCAAACATGAAAAGGTTGGACAGTTGTGTGCATTTGTTTGGTTTCAACCTTTCAAACTTTTGACGGTAGGATATTTTGGGTGTTCGACATGCAATACTTTATGAGGTTTGTAAGTGATTTTTAGTCATTGCTAAGTGGTGGTTATATGTTCTTGCCGATGTCAAGAGTCCACTCAAAAATTTCAGATATTCTGCTCTGTAGATATGACTGAGGTCCCTCCTTCAGTGCTAATCTGTGAGATTTTCAAGTGAACAAAGATTTGCAATCTAAGATGTCATTCATGTCCATAAACACAATAACATTGTGGCACTAGCTATGCATCAAAGATTAATACTTGGTGTTTGGGGGTTTGTTTGGATTATCAGAAATATACTGTTTCATGCATAAGTGTGACCTGCAACATCCTCAAATCACTGTAGGAACATCAACGGCCCAAATACAACTCTTCTCATCGGACTCCTGCTGAGCTGAGTGGATTACTGCGTGTATGTGTGTGTGTTACAGCCGTTGTGCACATCACCCAAAGGATTTCCTGTGTGTGTTAGAGGATTAAAGGGTTTAAATCTGCGTGTGGGCAGAGCATAGTCAGCTCCGATTCAGTGCAGAGCAAGACGGAAGGAAAAGCATTGAGGCAGATGCATAGCAAGATAGTATGCGTACAGATCAGAAGTTTGTTGTGTTAGTCTGGTGAACATGCGTGACCCATGCCGTGTGTGTGGCGTGTGTGTGCAGGGAGGTCAGTGTCGCTGGTTGTTCAGCGCATGTGGCCGTCTGAGGTTGGCAGTCATCCTTTCGCATGTGTTGGGCTTGGAGTTGCAACGAGACGGCCACAGCGAGTTTCTCTGCGGAAAATGCGTGTTTTTACTCGAGCGCATTGTGCAATGCGACGTCGCCATTGGACAGCTGCAGGAAACGCATGCCGCTCAGCTGCAGCGGATGCAGAACGACAGAGATGGACTGAAAGCGCAAATCACAAACAAGTACAGACAACATAACCAACACAAAATAAGTGGAAACGTACCTCTTAAACAGGAAGTTCAGACTGGAACAAGCTTAAATACTTCAAAGCAGCTGCAATGCATTCGACGAGCTCAACCTGTTCAACCAAAGCAGCAACAAACACGGATTGCCAGTGTCCAAGACAAACTAGGAAGAAGTCAAGGGCTTGTTTCTGTGAATTCAGATGGTGAAGGCCAACAGGAGAAGTTTAAAGGTCGATTGAGGAGGTGTGTGAGTCTTGAGCCGCTTAGTAAAACAGATCGTTCTCAACGTTCAAAATTACATTCTTCTTCACATAAAATTTAAAAACCACTGGCGTGCCAGTAACCCGACCTCGTTCTCTTAGTCGCGACTATTTGGACGTCGTAAATAAGAAGAGCGCTTTGATTTCACGCTCAACTTCCCTCCAATCAGTGGCCCTGGAGCAGTATGACCACGCCCACATCAGTGCATCACCCCTCAGACAGACACGCCCACTGAGAGGCTCCACCCCCACAACCGTAGAAACGACCTCGCTGGTGTGTGATATACTGCAGCTCTTGAAGAGTGTGCAAGGAGTGCGGCCTGTCCCACGATGCAACAGTAGCAAGATTCCAGTATTAAAATATCCGAGTTATATACATGGAAACACCCACAGCGGTGTGTCTTGGAAATTGAAGCTGGAGAGAAGTCTGAGAGAGATGGAAGAGGATTTTAATGATGAATACATACCTGTTAAACAGGAGGTACATCACTTCTACACAGATTTTGATGACTCTCTGACTTCTCTAATTTTAGCTAGGATGTTAGGGCACTGCTTACCAGTTTTTAGCGGCAAATTAAATACATGTTTTTTTTTGTGTTTTTTTTGCAGATGTTTGTTGAAAGGCAGAATGAACTGAGCAGATTGGAGCAGAAAACCAGGCAGCTGACCGAAGAACTGAACACGGCCAAAAGCAGCAGCCAGACCCTCAAACACACGCTAGAAGAAACGGAGAGAGAAAATAAGGTAAATCCTCTGCAGACAAACCCTCTCTGCATATAAGCAGACTATGCCAGGGTTTGTATTGGCTAAAATAACAGAAATGATATAAGCCTCTTTAACAATGCCGGTAGTAATTTTAGAAATTGGTTCCATGCATACATGAATTCTAAGCAGAAATTGTCATTGAATTAACAGCAAAGTATTGTGCTGAAGTCTCATTGGGTTTCCTCTGTGTTTTAGGCTCTTTCTGATGAGCTGCAGGAGAGAGAGATCGAACTGTCTGCAGAGAAGAAGAACTCTCTGAAACGAGACAAAAACCATCCAGGGTCTCAGTCTGGTTCTCAAAGAGAAGGAGAAAGAGGTGTGACGCAGTCAAACATTAAAACTGTTTGATGTATTTTTTATTTTTATTCTATCAACAAAATTTCAGCATTATAGAAGAAAAAAAGTAGGGCAACTCAGAGCAAAATAAAACAAGTACTTGAATAAAAATGTATGGTAACACTTTAGAATAGTGTCCAATTCTCACTTAAAACTAGTTGCTTATTAGGAATGCCTATTATTAACATATTGGCTGTTTATTAGTGCTTATAAAGTACATATAATGCATGACATCTATAATCCTTCCCTATACCCTACCTTATAAACTAATAATAAGCGTCAAATTGGGAGTTAATTGAGTTATGTCATAATTAATGCTTAAAATAAAGTGTGACTAAATTTAAGTCTGCAGCAAATGTTATAAATTTGGGTTTGAATTTAAGCAATCTTTCTTGTTAATGTCGTATTTACTTGACAATGGTTTTTATAATGTATTTGAAAACAATCTCATATGAATTGAGTTTTCACTTAAAAAACTAGAATGCTTTTGACAACAAAAACTACTAAAATGTGGTTTTACCTATATATATCCTTCTTTATTTCAGATCGAGGGTCTATCTGGTGATCTTGAAGAGAAAGATCAGGCTCTTGCTAAGGCTCGAGAGGCCCTTCATAAAGCCAAACTACAGAAGTATCAGGTATGTGTGATTGTGCACTTTTCAGTGGTGAGTTAGAACAGATTGACAACTGTAGCTACTAAGTTGCTCCTCGTCACTAATATAGTAGATGGGTGAAGGATTTGTGTAATGAGTGTGTTATGTTCTTCCGTTTGTTCCAGGGGGCTGAAGACCAGCAGTCTTTACTCCTGGAGCAGCAGGCTGAATTATCACGGCTCCCAGGCGGAGGCTCACTCCTCGCTGCTGGAAGCCCAGAGGCTGCAGCGTGTGCTGGGCAGCAGAGATTCAGAGGCTGTGCCTTCTTCAGCAGGTCAAACTAGAACTAGAACAAGAGCTGGAGCAGCTACAGCAACAGAAGAAGAAGGGAGACAAGACAATTAATGTGAGGAGCACAGACATTGTATTGTAAAAACGAAATACTTATGTCATTACAAAGAAATACTACATATGATTTTAATTAAAATATTCAGATTAACCACAATTTTTAATGATATTACATTCTTTTTTATGTTTTTGCTTTCGTCTGTTTATTGCAGGATCTTCAGAACCAGTTGAAGAAGCTAAACGGAGCTCTTGCTGACAGAGAGAACGCTCTAGAACAACAGCGTCTAGAACAGCAAGAGCAAAAACCGCGCAGCTGAACAAAAACTACAGAACACCATAGAACGACTCACAGCTAGTCTGAATCATAAAGACCAGCAGCTGCAGGTACACACACACACAACACACACAGAGCTTACACACAACACCTCTGCTTTTTTTACTTCATTCCTGTTTTTTCAGGACTATATGAACATGGTTAAAGATCTGGAGAAGAACAGAACTCAGGAGGAAGGTGATCCCATGGTGGATAAACTGAGAGCACGACTCAAGGGAGAAAGAGAAAGCACTTGAGGTTTGTGGCTCTTCCTTTATTGTTTTCTGTATTTAAACACAAGTTTTGAAGGTACAGTACCATAAACCACCTGCTTAACCAGATAATGATTCCAGGTGGATGGTTGTATGTTAATGATTTGTGTTTCTCTGTTTGTGTCAGCAGAATATTAAGCACAGTTGCCAGCCTTGATTATCATAAATATCGACCACTTGAGATTTTTGTGTGCTTTATTCTCTGTGAGCAGAAAGCCTTGGATGAGAAGTTTGCAGCGTGGAGGAGAAAGAAAATGAGATCCATTTGCTGCAGCTGAGCTTGAGAGAGAAAGAAAGAGACGTGGAGCGTCTCAACAACCTGCTCTCACACAACGAGGAGACTATCAATGTAAGACTGTGTTTTTGTGTGATTAGAGAGAGATTTTAAATTGGTGAATGTTTAATTTCTTCACATAAAAGTGCTGATCTAGAATCAGATGCTAATGGTTTCTCTCTGTGTAGAGTTTTGATGCACTAATAAAGGAAAGAGATCTGGAGCTGCAGCAGCTGTTGAACTCGCTGAAGAATCTTCAGAGGTGTAAAGACGAGACTGAGCAGAACCTCCAGAGAGCTCTGAGAGAGAAAGACGCCATTATACAGCACTTACAGCAAGCGCTGGACAACAAAACGAGAGACATGGAGGTACAACACGCACACTCAAGTTTTGGTGCAGACACAGACAGAATTTGCTAAGTGTGAAGGCATTTTCTCCTCACTTTCCAGGAGATGGCTGGTAGGGTTCTGAGCCAATCAGAGTCCCAGGGTCGTGACCTCGCAGAGCAGATGAGTCAGAGGTTAAAGGTCACAGAGGCGATGCTGTCCGAGGCAGTGAAGGACAGAGAGAGGCTAGTGACCGAGAACCAAGCCGCTGTACAAAACCTGCTGGCCACAATCAGCAGCAAAGACCAGCTTCTGAAGGTACTAGATGACCGGGTTATTTCACTATCATTGAGATACTATCATAGTTTTGTTCAAAAATATTTTAAGTAATTTCAGATTTAATTGAATAACTTTTTTTTTTGTATTTCAATTTTCACATCAATTTTTATATTTTAATCATATTGCTATTTTTTTAATTTCAAGTAATTTTTTTTTTTTTTATGGTTTTGATGCACTTGTACACTTGTGCTTGATATGTGTACTTATAAGCATCGTTTCCAATGCCTCAGAAATATCTGTTTTGTGTTTGCAGGAGAGTGCGGAGCGTCACGTACAGGCTCTGAATAATCGTGCAGGAGAACTGCAGGATCTTCGTAAGGAGTTGGCAGACACACAGCTGCAGCTCAGAAACGCACAGAGACTGAACGCTACAGCAACACAGGACGGCCATCTAGAGACCGCTGAACTCCGTGCAATGTTGGCGGAAAAGGATGCCCTCATTAATGTGAGACTTTGACCTGTAATCTTTTGATCACAAGGCTGTTTTCACACTCAAATCGATTGCTCAGTCCAGAAACGGAATTGCTTTAGTGTGCAAAAAACCTTCTTAAGACGTAATTTTGTGGTAATTAAATGCCAAGTGATGTTGTTCTGTTGCTTTTATAGAAACTGTTAGACCGTGGACAGGCGAAAGATCGCATCCTGTTGGAAATGAAGACGAGTGAAGCTCTTCCTCCTCAGGTGCTGGAGCTCAGACAGACCATTGAGGTGCTGCAGAAGAAACTTGAGGAAAGAGAAGGTGAGAGTGTGTTTGTCCTGTAAGAATATAACGGTTTTACAGTAAAGGTGCACATATAGGCAGATAATGGGGATATTTCTTGAAAAACATGGGTATTGTTAGAAATATGCCATGCTTCACTTAAATTCAACTTAAATGATATCTAGACATAACATTTGTTGTTTGTTTTTGAAGCTGAACTAAGCAGGCAAAACAGTGAGGACACTCTGGATATAACAACGGTCAGTAAGAAATCTGTGCTGATTTTGAAGAAAGAGCTCATAGAGAAAACAGAAGCTCTGAACGCCGCACTGAAGAGAGAAAACCAGCTCAAGGTCTTTAATTTGAGATCTTAATGGATTTGTTTTTTTGTGTGTTTCAACGTTTGAAGTTTTTAAAATAATTGTGTGTTTGTGACAGATTTCTCTAGCAGAGCTTCAGTCAAAGGTCTCAGACCTAGAGATGCAATTAGAGGGAAAGATAGCCAATATCGAGTCCCTGACATCAACACTCAACACTAAAGAAGAAATCATTACTGTGAGTAGAAATCACACTCACATATACCACCATTCAAACATTTTTTTTTTTTTAATCGAAAGTAATTAATACTTTTATTCAGCAAAGATGTATTAAATTTATCAAAAGTGACAATAAAACATTAAACGGTAAAAAATGAATCTTTCAAGGCACACCTAGCATGAGCCCATGAGGTTGGGTTACAGTATATGCTTCAGTCTGATTTTGTGGTCCATTGCAGGAGCTGCACCAGCGTTTGTCTCAAAGAGGGGACAGCCGACTTCCTCTGACCCGGGATCAAGCGTCCCAGCCGGGTGAGAGTGAATGCAGCATTACATCTCTCCCTCAGAGAGAAAGAACCATCATTGGGGGAGATCGCCAACAACAGGTAAATGTGAACACATGCATGCATTCTTTAAGCTGATCCATGCCAGCATCTGTAATGTTGAATGCCTTTCTTCTTTTGTAGGAGGTTGCATCTCTATCTGATCAGCTGACTGAGCAGACAGAGTTAAACGAGCTCTGAGAGCTGAGCAACATCTCTATTCTGACCTCATCAGAGCCGTCAAAGATCGTGACAGGTGTGTGACAACTAAGAGTTTGTAATGTGCTGTTAAACACTTGATACCTATATTTAAATGATGTTTTTTTTTTGTTGGTTTCAGTGTTGAGAGGCTGCAGGCTCTGCAGCTGGAGCTCACAGCTATATCACTCCTCAGACAGCAGCTGGAAAGTGGAGTCCAGATGAACACAGAGCTGAGAGATCAGCTACAGAAAGAGATCCAGAGAGCCAAACAGAGAGAAGGTGCAGAAAACCAGTCAGATGTCATGCTCTAATCTCCCAATATACCAAAAGAACCTTTTAGTTTGTTCAGCCAACAGTGATGCAGGGCTATAGTCAGTTCAAGGTCAGAGCTAAGGGCTTAATATTTTGCCCATCAGGTTGTTGATTTTCTGGATGGATCTTATTAATATCAGGACACACAGTTACAGCTCATCCAGCTTTTACATCATTATCCTTGTTCATCCGCACATAACCATGCTTTTTTTTTATTTGATATGAAGCTTTGCATTTATCTTTTTTCTGACTTG